>NW_026928876.1:0-36167 GCF_032062105.1 Saccostrea cuccullata | reverse complement strand
AATTACATCCTAAAATTTAAAAAAAAAAAAATATATAAAGCTGTGGGGATTTACAAGGCAAACAGAGACTCTAATTAAAAAATATATATCGGTGTGTCTGTGTATTTCTAATAACATCAATGTACGTCACTGTCATGTAATCAGTAGTGTAAATTATAAGTAATAAAAATATTCTAACCTTCATTCCAATGGCCCAAGAATCATTCATTAAAATGTCCCCGTCAGCTCTTTCGGCACTCGATAAAATTATCCTGGGGAATCCCAAGCCGAGTCGAGTTTTCATCCTTGTTAATGTGACAGTCAGAATTTCCTGGCCGATGATATAAAACACGACCGTCGTGCGCATATAACATAACAGTATTACACTTTGGTTCACGTCAAATCATGGCTGACGGAAAATAATCCCGGAATTTTCCCTTCCGATTGAGGCATTTTGATATGAGACTGGAGCTGAATTTTTTTATGAGATGAAAAACAACATGTAAACTTCCTGTATTGACCAGATATATTAAAATTTAGGGCGTGCTGATTTTTCTATATACTGTCAAGAGTGGGGAGTGATTAGGCCCTGGACTAGATTTTCAAACACCTGCTCGACTTCGACCGAAACAAACTTGCGTGCCTTGCTGGATGGCTATGTATTTTTTGGTACTAAAATCTTTATAAAGAATGGTTTTACGAGATCTGAAAAGGAAACTTCTGAGAAGTTTGTTTTGAATTTATTACACCTACTCAAACTTGCGCATTTTTGGTAAGAATATATAGCAGAAATTAATACTGTTGTGACACCTGCAGTAAAACCGAATTTTGTACTTAGAAGTATTGTAGTCTAAGAATTAAGGTTTTATTTTGTGAGTTTAGACAGAAAATGAGAAATAATGGCATTTTTCGGCCGTCATTGTTGTTCGTTCATGTTTAATGGAGCATAGAAAATTAGTCCAGATTTCCTCTAAAATAAATTATGTTGGCCACACCACGGCCTGATTTGGATGTATCGGGTTGAGAGAAATGCATGAAATTTGGAGGATAGCTTAAAAAATACCTTGCCATCACACTCGTTAACATTATTTACTCATAAATAATTTTAAAATCTATAAATTAAAAAAATTTAGACCACACTCGGAGCAAAATAAAAATTCTGAATATGTGTAAATATCCGTTTATTTGGAACACATTGGTAACAGATAAAGAAATCCGGTCGGAAAAAATAAATATTGAGGCAAATCAATCGTAATTAAGTAGAAAACACCTTAATATTTCAATAATATTTATTTTTTTGATGCCCTTTTTAACCCCACCCCCCAACCTTATGACAAAAACTATTTCTTTCGCCCTGTTATAAAAAGTAAACTTATTTTGAACAATTTTTCATCCTCATGTGAATCAGTATGCATCCATTGAAAAATTAAAACGAAAAAACCGCACAAGTTTAACGCGCAAGATCATTACATACAGTTAAACTTTTGCCATATTTTTAGAAATCCGTGTTCACCGCGAAGCCCCCTGTCACAGAGTTTTGCCCGTAATTTTTCTATCTTGGGACGGATTTTTATGAAACTTGGTAAATACATTGAATAATCATCATAGATCGGGAAAATAGCAATATATCGGCAAGAAAAAAATTTAAGTTTAATTGCAGGTGTCATAACAGTATTACACTTTGGTTCACGTCAAATCATGGCTGACGGAAAATAATCCCGGAATTTTCCCTTCCGATTGAGGCATTTTGATATGAGACTGGAGCTGAATTTTTTTATGAGATGAAAAACAACATGTAAACTTCCTGTATTGACCAGATATATTAAAATTTAGGGCGTGCTGATTTTTCTATATACTGTCAAGAGTGGGGAGTGATTAGGCCCTGGACTAGATTTTCAAACACCTGCTCGACTTCGACCGAAACAAACTTGCGTGCCTTGCTGGATGGCTATGTATTTTTTGGTACTAAAATCTTTATAAAGAATGGTTTTACGAGATCTGAAAAGGAAACTTCTGAGAAGTTTGTTTTGAATTTATTACACCTACTCAAACTTGCGCATTTTTGGTAAGAATATATAGCAGAAATTAATACTGTTGTGACACCAATACACAATCCGGGATGTCTCGCACCGATTCTGTTTCGCACCGAGATGGTTCGCACCAGGACGATTCGCGCCGATTTCAGCGCGCAACATCTCACGTTATATTTTAAATATATCACATTTTGTTTTTTTTAATTTATTTATTAACTTTAAGATAAAATGTTATATGTTATATCATATGCCTGCTCAAATTCATGACTTAATAATATTGTCTTTTATTAATTGTCGTGTACTCATTATTTGAATTTCTAATTCAATAATTAGTAAACGACAATATGCACTTCCAAAAATAACGGATCGTAAGGTGTTCGTTTGCTCAACCTGTGTGTTCAACATCTCAATGATACTCCGCACTCCACAGTCATTTCTTTTCACATCCCTTTCTTTTTACGGTACAGCTTTGAAATTCATGGATATGTTATAATTGATTATTTTACAAACATGTATAAAATATATGGACGCACCAGCACAAGGATGGTATTCAATGTTCAAGTGTGTCAAAGAATGCAACCGAATCGTACTACCTGTTTCATAAATATATAAATAAAGCAGTTTATGAGCCATAAAAAAGAAACAAATTTTTATTTAAAAAAAATAATGAAGATTAATAGAAACCCAAAAAATAAAGGAAAGAGGGGTGATCACTTGGCCATCCATTGTAAAAGAGAAGTGCGGATCACCAAGGGTAGATACTAACTTACACACTTGCTCGCGATGATAGGAGGGAGGATGGGGAGGTGGGGATAACAGTTACGTTACTACCAGGGTTATATCCTTGGACCACCTACATACTTCTTTCGGTCCTTGACCCACAGAGTGCATGCACTCGCACATATATGCTGACGGTATTCTGGATCTGCAGCGATGATCAAATTGATGAATGAAAAAAAAAGTGAACAGTGAATCAAAGAGCCATAGCTATCTTAGAGACGACTCAAGAATTAAAAGGGAAATGTATGGAATCCGGATAGGCCATGCATTTCACTATCGCATCATCGCACCTTTTGGCATTATAGGATTTGATCATGTGACTAACTTCCTTTCATACCCAGGTATAACAATGAAACTCTTGAAATGACATCTTATATATTTCTTAAAAGTAGTAAAGAAATCATAGAAAAAAAAATACACAACTTAAAAAATCTTCAAATAAAATTTGGAATCACAATTTCAGCAATCACACCATGAAGTCATCGATATTGGATGGATAAATTTAATCAAGAAAGAATCTTATACCAAATCTTAAAATAGGAGAAGAAAAATTGGGAAAATTTTTTTTTCACCATTTTTAAGATGAAGCCACCTTCAACCAAAATAAAGTGCCGTCATACACAAAATTATTCAAATGTGTTTCTTTCTGATTAAAGGTCGTCTTTATCACAGGTGGTTGGGGACGGGACGGGGGGATAAAAATTCATACCCTCTGACACTAAAACACTTCTGCTTCGGTATCAGAGGGTATGGATTTTTATATATAAAAGGCAAGTTTTAGCTTAAATTTTTGATTTTTTTTTTTTGTAATACTTTGTAAATATGTCATAGAAAAATAGTACGGAACACGGTTGGGGGGGGGGGGGGGGGTAGGGCGGGGGGTGGGAAGCACATGTGGTCTTTATCAACAGTTTATCATCATTGAGATACATACGTCAATATTTACTACATAATCCATAAAAACTTGATGATTTTTATAAATAGCATTTTAAGGGAACTATTAACATTTAAATATCAATATAATTGTTTAATTTGAGATTTCACGAGTATAACAGTATAAAACTAAGGTTTTATGACAAGTTTTTGGTTTACCGTTATAAAAGTGTGTATTAAGAATTCAGTACTAGAGTAGGTGAAAATGCTTATCAAATGCGCCCTGGCTCGTGTTAATTGTTGGGATAAGGGTTGAGGTGGAAAGGGTAAACCCAGGCCTACCAAAATAGTAAGTCAATATTTTATTAAAATGACTTGTTTATATATATACAAATACATGGGTAGTTCTAAAAGAAACAGATTTACATTACAACGATCTGTCCATTGGACCTAAATGTCATTTTATTGTATAAATTAACATCATGAAAGAAAGTTTTTGCGATGTTTTCTTACCAAAAGGCTTTTGGGGCTTTAATTACTGCGTGCCGAACTTAACTGGGTACGAAAAAACGAACGCCATAATAAGAAATATAATGGTCGTGCGAACAGCTGATAAATATTATATATAAACACGATGGTCGTGCAAATAGACACTGAAAAATTATATACACGACGGTCGTGCAAATAGTCACTGAAAAATTATGTACACGACGGTCGTGCGAATAGCCGTTGAAAAAGTAAGTGCACGACGGTCGTGCATATAGACACTGCCGAATTTCCTCGTAAACAATTCACACAAGATTCTTAGAATATATGAATCGAGATAATTCTGCTTAGAATAATGTTCCAGAGAAGTGACAAAGTACTTCGTAGCTCCAGATTAAATGAGTGTGTATGTCTAAAAACGGATTCTTCGTGAGATAATGTTCAACTTCACAAATCATTGTTTCTATTTTCAGTTTGTAAACCATGACAAACATGTGTCCGACGTCGACTCGAAGGGGCACACTAAAAACGGGATATACTAGAGACCTGATATTAACCTGACCTTTTAATTTTTAATTAAATGGTAATATTGAGTATTTTAAATTACTTAGGCACAGACGTTATGCCTTCGAGGCATATGCTATACAAAAATTCAATTGTTTGGAACATTAACAGACAAATTTGAATCAGGTTAAAAAAGTGTTTAGTACATCGCGTCTTTAGTACCTTCCTATTTCCCACAATGCCGCGCGTTGTTTACAAACAAGCGCGAAAAATCCTCTAAACTAGGTACTAATTATTGTTGTGTACATCATCACATTTTGAAATTATTTGAATAAAAAGAAAACAAAGAAACACCGAATTAAATCTATATCTTTTAGATGCATCAACTAAAAATGTGCACATGTATGCAGAAAAGGCTTGGTTGGCTATAGTATTAGTATAGACAACTTGTTCCTGAAAGGTTTCTCACATACATGTACTTGTTTTATATAAAAAACAATGAAATATAGCTGGAAGTTTATTTCTTTTTATATCAATTGACAAGATTTTATATGTTCGAAATTATTTCAGTCAAACTTTTTCATAATATACCAATATTTTTAGCTATCAGAAAAAACGTGTATGAGCTATTAACCCCTAATTATAGGGGCCAGCCCCTTTTTCATTAATCTAATATGAAAGCTCTCGTAATTACACACAACTTTTGTTTTATATTTCTTACCAAATTATTCTCGGTTCAAAAGTTATTACACAAAAAGTAGCAAAAATTCAAGAAAAAAAATTACTAAAATTTGCCGTTTTATAGCTTCCAAACTTTAGAAAATCAGCTTATAATTTTATCGTTGTGCACGTCTACAATGTATTGGCTACAAGTTCTCAAACTTTCGTGTAAATATCTTACGTCGTTCTTGAGATTTTTAGTGGAAACGAGACATCAAAATTATTAATTAAAGGGCAATAACTCACAATTAAAGGCATGTATCAAAAAAATGAAAACAGGTATAAATAGGTTTAATTACAAGGTATCTAACCTGAAAGTTTCATAAAAATCAGTCCAAAGGTTTTTGAGAAATCGCCTGTCAAAAATCGAGCGGGAAAAAAAAAATAAAATAATAATAAGAAACAGTAGAATAACAGTAGGGTCTTCCGAAGGAAGCGGAAGACCCTAATAACTAGATGCGTTCTTGTTGCTAGGGCAACAAGCAGGTCTTCCGCCCGACTTTTTGTTAGAAATCTCAGCTCTGTCAGGCCATGAAATAGAATATGAAATAGAAATCAGAATGTATTTTTATCGTTTACTTTCATTGACAGCAGTATCTCAACATAGATCGTGATTATTACAGTTATTCCACAAAATATCTCAAAATATAGCTTTTAAAAATCGACAAAATCTTCCATACATGATAAAAAAGAAAGAAAAGTCATATGCAACTGAAAAAAGACAGAAACAAAGAAAAAATTTTTGCAACGCCCCCAGCGGGATTCGAACCCCCGACAGTGAGACAAAGTTTGGATCGGTCATATCTTTGCAACAAATGCACGCATGAAAAAGTTGAAAACATATTTAGAGTTCTTAAAAGATACTCTATCAACCCTGTGATTTCCAAAGAAAAATAGTGAAAAACAAAAAAGTTGAAAAATTAGACTTTTAGAATTCACTTCCGTTTGCGACCGGAAGTCAGAACGACGAAAAATGAAGGTCGATCAACACATCTACATTCGATGTTCTATCACGTCCGTAAGTTTCAGTTTTATATCTGTTACTGTTCTCGAGAATTTTTTGCGACAAAATTCCATTTAAAAAATACAAATTTCCCCAAAAAACGCGAACGGAAGTAAATTTCGAAAAAGTGAGGGACACCACTGGAGATATTAACATGATGCACCATCCCTGAAAAAATCGTTCAAATTGAACCACGCACAGCGGAGATATGACCTGTACTACGAAAAGTGGAATAATAATAATAATAACTAGATACGATCTCGTTGCGAGCAACGAGAGGTCTTCCGTCCGATTCAGGAAAAGAACCTAAAATCGAGCTGAAAAAGTGATAAAAAAATTTGGTCACAAAGAGGATTGAACCCAGGTCGCCAGCGTGAAAATCCAACGCGCCTTTTTCCTCTTTATTCCCAACACGCTTAAATTACGCGTTTGAGTCCACTGCTCTAAATGTACTTGAATATACTTCTTCAACAATACACCTGTCTAAGAATCACGAAAGGCGCGCCACTATTTATAATTTCGCGCCAAACGCCACAAGTTAATCTGCGCGCCTTTTCTTTGGAATGTTTCATTAAATAGGTGTGATAGCTTCAATAGAATAAAGAAAAAGGAACGTTCTTTAAGCCTAAATTTCGAGGTTTAGAAAGTATATTTATCAGATTGTACATATTCTATATCTTATATAGGTAAGTAACACAAAAGAAGTGAAATGGTAATCATTTTAAACTTTTTTTTAATTACCCGTTTATCCCCAAAGTGAACTAACCCGATTCTTTACACCTTCATGAAAAGGTAGAAATGGTTCGATGAAAGACATGTGTCGCCCTTCGACGGTCAAGGAATCAGATTTCATTTATGTTCAATGTTCAACTTTAAATATCTTTGAGAAAAGAATGTTAATATAAACTCCATTAGACGATCTTATTTAAAAATGGTTTTCTTATTTCTGTCTTTTGTATTAGTTTAATATGACTCAAGTGTGCATGGGAAACACAGTGGTTACGTTGGTGAAAAACTAATAAATTTTGAATACTGCTCTAAATATTGTTATGTATACAGTACACCTGCAACAATACACCTGTCTAAGAATCATAAAAGGCGGGCCACTATTCATAATCTGGCGACAAACACCACGAGTAAATATTCGTACCTATCCTTTGGTCTGATCTATCAAATAGGTGTGATAGCTTCAATGATATTAAATATTAAATAAAACAACTTCTTATCGCCTTTATTTTATTTCGACGTTAAGAAAGTAAATTTAACACATTGCACACACGTATTTAGCCCAATTACACTAAAGCAGTAAAACAGAAATTAAGTTTTAAGATTGTCACTGAATTGCAGCGTACTACTAGGTGAAAGTCCACGTAGTTTTTTTACTTTTCATGTATCATTTAGTCAAACGCTCAGCTGCCTCCATAAACCCCTACTCGCGAAATGGCGGAGTTGACAGAGACAGCCGCCATCTTGGGTCCGCTTCAGATTTTCAAATATTAATATCTAGAGTTCTGATTAACCAATATCCAAACAACTTATATAGTTAGCATCGATCAAAGGGTCTCTATTATCATTCCAAAAATAAATAAAAAATGTTGAAAAACAAAAAAGTTATAAAAATACGATTTTTTTAATTTGCACCTCGTAACGACCGGAAGTACTGACGACGCACGAAAAGGTGATTCTGCAAACCAGAAAGTCATGATCTATCATCTCCAATAAGTCTCCATATCATATCCTTAGCCATTTTCGACAAAAAGGGGCGACAAAATCGCATTTTAAAATCAGGAAATTGTCCATAACTTGGCACCAAGAGCGAGTTTTCCAAATTTCTCTTCGGATGTAACAACTTCATATAATGACACATATTTTGTGAAAGTTTCATGAAAAACCGCTGAATAGTTTTCGAGAAATCGCCTGCACAAAATTTTGTCAAAAAAAGAATAATAATAATAATAAATAAGAAACAATAGAATCACTATAAGGTCTTCCGTGAAGACGGAAGACCTTAATAATAATAGAAAACAGAAGGAAAACAAGAAGGTCTTCCGAAGGAAGTCGGAAGACCTTAATAATAATAAGAAACAGAGTAAAAACAATATGTTCCCCAACTTCGTTTGGGGAACATAATAATAATAATAAGAAACAGAGTAAAAACAATATGTTCCCAAACTCCGTTTGGGGAACATAATAAGAAACAGAGTAAAAACAATATGTTCCCAAACTCCGTTTGGGGAACATAATAATTCACATTCTGTTGCTGTTGTTTATTTACTGTCCACTATTATTACGTAAGTATAGTGTACACAACCCTGACTACAGTAGGTAGGTAGTGTTAGTTACCCCGCAATGTTTACACAAACACGGTGCCTCCTTTGACACTTCAATTACAACCAATTAACGGTACTGCACACAGGGAATTATGTTGTAAAGAAACTTCATTCTATGAATTGAATATTGAATGGACTGTATCAAGTCATATTTTAAAATTGCATTTGAAACATTTTTTGATCTAAACATAATTACCGATTATACACTTGAGTTTTTCGAATTTATATATATATTATTCATATAACATATACAGTTATATTGCAGTAAACCCCGTGTCCAGCATTATCTCCTCCCAGAAGCTCCCGAAGGAACTCAAGACACAGATATGAAAGGAGGTGTATTTACATGTAAAAATAAATAAAGACATGTACTTAGTTGTCACCGTTAGGTATCCGTACATGTTATACTATACCTGTGCAATCAAAAGCTGTTCGAGTTTTAGAAAAAAATAAAGTATAAATTATTAACAGAATTATATTTTTAAATTGCCAAAATTGTCAAATATGACCCCAAACAGCTTAACAGATTGCTTGTTCCAGACGATGATATTACAAGTACAAAAATATTTTATTGAAAATGTTTATTACCTAAGAAAAAAGGATTTGAACGACGACGCGATTGAAGCGAAAAAACGACAGAAACGCGCTTTACTCATCGTGATAAGTAAGCAAAATATAAGGAAAAGTTCAAAAAACTGCCATTAAAAGGACTTTCTTTTAATTTTGAGACGATAATTGGAATGAAGACCGCCTATCGACAATTGAATATACCAATGGTTTATGATTTTCGCATGTTAATTTACATATATCCAATAGAAATAAATGTGTAATATACACAACCAATCCATGACGATAAACTCGCGCAACTTAATTTCTTTTTAATTAATATCTAGTGTTTGATGGATCCAATGGAAATCGGTTGTGATAGTGTATAGGGCTGGGTATTGGCCCGAGATTTCATATTGCGATATATTGCGATATTTTTAACTGTATTGCGATATGTATTGTACTATTTTAAATGTAATTTAAATGACATTTTCTTACTATATTTACTTTTATTTTACATGCAGAATGTACATAACTATGATAGGTAACCAACACGGAAAAAAAATCTTGTTGATTTCATTTAAGTTATGCTCTGATATGTTCCCACAAAACAACTTCTGTCTTAAAGTTTGGCTTAATACCAAACTTTCATAAATCCATTATTATATTTAAAGACAAAAGACATTAATCTTAGCATATTGCTAATATATCGATATTACAAAATCGTATTGCGATACGATTTTTTTTTTCATTGTATCGCAATATATTGAAATATCGATATTATTGCCCAGCCCTAATAGTGTATTTAATATCGAGACGTTAATGATTTCAAATGATATTCTTTGTTATTTTAAGTTGGAAAAAAAGCTGGATTGTCGCGTCGTTATAGTAATATGGGACTTACATCTAACATTTACCGACATTTAATGATCCAAAACTATCCCCAAATCAGAAATTGTAATTAAAAGTCGGTACTTCTTTCTTTGAGCAGATTCTAGATATTTTATTAAAATGAGAAATACGTTTATTTATGTATTTTTTTTTTTTTATTTATTTATTTCTTAAATCTGACTTATTTATAAAATAGATTTATATGTTTTCCTTAACAAATATATTGTGTGCAATTAAATAGTAATCAACATGTGTAATGTAATATTTCTAATAATCATATTTTTCTTGCTTTCTTTTTTTCTTCGTAAATCTATTCATTCGTGCTACTGAATCTAGCATTTTATTACTGTGAAGTTTGTCGGTCAGGTCTTTAGTGCGTAAGGTCGGTCAGGTCTTTATTATGCATAGTCGGTCAGGTCTTTAGTATGTATAGTCGGTCAGGTCAGGTCACGTATTATTTATCAATGGCTGATGCCAGGCCAAAACTTCTTATATTACTAACAAAAGCATAGCATATACTATAATATATTATTTCAGTATGTATTTATATTTTAAATACTGATTCAATAAAGTATACACAAATTCTTCTATTTTGGTTTACACGTTCAAGCGGTTTTCTACGGTCAGGTCAATGCATATATCATATATAAGTCCAAAATGTTATTCGTATCGATCTAAAATCCTTTATTACTAAGTATTTTACTTAAATATTCATAATATATCGTGAGCTTAATCTAATTTTTAGTCTAAATATGACGGACTATGAGGAATTTCATTTGGTCAGGTCAATACCTATTTGGTCAGGTCATTCAATTATCACAAAAATGTTGCATAATTATTAACAATTATTTCGGTAAAAGTGTACCACAAATACTTTTGTACAAATATCTTTATATGTCAAACAAGAATATAGCTTAAAACTTTTCATTATTAATACTTAAATTATCATTTATAACGAATTTTATGTTGGTCAGGTCAGTCAGGTCTTTAGTAGGTCAGGTCTTTAGTATCTTCCCTTGGACTTTGACTCTTCTGTTTCGGAGGAGGTAAGATAACAACAATCATGGCGTCGATAGCTCGCTGTCTGCTCAGAACGGGACAAACTACCGCAAAAGTTGTTAGCAGAGGTATAAAATAATGAATGAACAAATTTTGAACATATTGAATCAATAATTGAATGATTATTCAATCCGGTTTTCTTGCAAAGCTATGTATTTCTTTGGCAGCATTAACTCAGCGGAAAATTAGTTGTGTAACCCGATTTTACTCTGTTGTCAGTGTTGTGTAACGTTTTGATTTCTTTTCGTTTTAATATAGCATATACACGTCACTGCTTTCATGAAGCTTTAAATAATTTCCCACCAAGCGTTTTTTTATAAAGCAGATGTGTAAATGTACGATGAAAATTTAAATATCTGCGGCTGCCAAGTCCTTCAACAGGTTGGGAACACATCCCCTTTAGCGAGATCATCTCGCTAAAGCGCGATTATCCCTTTGTAGCGGGAGAAAATACATCTCGGAAAACCGAGATTTGTACTCTGATTCAAACTGTAATCGTGTTAACTTCTGAAAAAGGAAAATCCGGGAGTATGTTAACCCATTCGATAAATATTTATTGTCTCATCTCAATAAATTTGCTTCAAAATATTGCCACTACTGCTGCAAATCATGGAAATTAGAATAAGTTTATGAACAATAGCGTAGCCTTCCTACGGAGGACCACATTTGATAATTATCAGAACAACTAAACTTACTTCGGGTATACGGTTATTGTAATTGCATGTTTACCTTTTTTCTAATACGCCTGCTTGAAAAGCGGGAGTATATACAGCAGGACATAGTGATGGGGTGTCCGTCACTTTGGACTTTCCATAGGGCATGACGATCTCGAGACGAAGTCTGTTTAGTGACCTATAAATTCTCAAATCGCCTGATTGACTGATATAAAGTCCCACCTTCTTACTGTAAGAAGCGCACTCATTGGTTCTTTGCTACACTCATCAGAGTTTCCAGGATCTTCTAACAGATACATGTATATTAATTTTTTCTGTATATTTTACCCGTGAAATAATACGTTCAGTGTCAGTTTTAAATTCTAGTCCTACGTAAATTACCGGTAATCAACCCTAAAAATTATTTTATCCTATACTATTGCACTTTCATATTGGAAACGTGATATTTTAGACGGCTAGAGATGGTACATTAGATGGACGGATAGGTGGGGGAGGGGTACTAGAAACAAATACAGTAGGTAGGTTGTGCATGGTAAAAGCTATCGACGTAACCATTTTTAAATCTTTACCATTTTAATTGAAAGTCTTATCGGTGATCAATTAAGACTCGATCTTCTAATAAGGAAGCTATTAAAGGTGACAATAGCCTCTCTTATTAACTAAATAAAACAATTACAAGGTATAATAAAATGTAAAATTCGAAGTATTCCATGCAATGTTTGTAGATATTCTTTCAAAATAAAGAATGTCTTTACCAGTATTCACCTGCCGCCAAAATACGGCTGAAATCTTGCCGACTCGGCATTTAACAATAACAATCAACACTTTTAGCTTTTTTAGCTCACCTGAGCCGAAGGCTCAAGTGAGCTTTTCTGATCACATTTTGTCCGTCGTCCGTCCGTCCGTCCGTCTGTCCGTTACAGTTGAGAGGTACATTGTGCATTTTACGGAAGGTGCGGGGTTATCATTTTGCTTTGTGGGGTTATTAATAGTACAGTGGTGACTTGAGAGGTTTCATTAGGAATTCAAACAAATGGTATATTGTGGGGTTAAAGGTCTATATTTGTGGGGTTAAAGATCTATATTTGTGGGGTTAAAGATCTATATTTGTGGGGTTAAAGATCTATATTTGTGGGGTTAAAAATTAATTATTTAATATCAAGTCAACTTTACAGGCAACTAATTATAAGTACTTTTAAAATTGTTACTGTTTATCTGAATAACTTAGAACGGATATAGCAATAACATTTTTCAACTACTGCATAGCAGTAACAATGCAAAAAAATGTTTTTATTTGAGGATAACTGTTGCATCAAAGTAAATTAACCCAACATATTTCACATGAAGATGATAGACAAGAATATCCAAGAAAGTGTTAAACAACCCCACTATGCTATATAGATATAACAGACAACACTAACCCCATAAATTATAAGACAAACAACCCCAGTGTGTACTCTTATAAAGATAATAGACAACACTAACCCCATTAAGTGTTTGGACAGCAACCCCACTATGTACTCTCATAAAGATAATAGACAACACTAACCCCATAAAGTGTTTGGACAGCAACCCCACTATGTACTCTCATAAAGATAATAGACAACACTAACCCCATAAAGTGTTTGGACAGCAACCCCACTATGTACTCTCATAAAGATAATAGACAACACTAACCCCATAAAGTGTTTGGACAACAACCCCACTATGTACTCTCATAAAGATAATAGACAACACTAACCCCATAAAGTGTTTGGACAGCAACCCCACTATGTACCCTCATAAAGATAATAGACAACACTAACCCCATTAAGCATTTGGACAGCAACCCCACTATGTACTCTCATAAAGATAATAGACAACACTAACCCCATAAAGTGTTTGGACAGCAACCCCACTATGTACTCTCATAAAGATAATAGACAACACTAACCCCATAAAGTGTTTGGACAGCAACCCCACTATGTACTCTCATAAAGATAATAGACAACACTAACCACATAAAGTGTTTGGACAGCAACCCAACTATGTACTCTCATAAAGATAATAGACAACACTAACCCCATTAAGCGTTTGGACAGCAACCCCACTATGTACTCTCATAAAGATAATAGGCAACACTAACCCCATAAAGTGTTTGGACAGCAACCCCACTATGTACTCTCATAAAGATAATAGACAACACTAACCCCATAAAGTGTTTGGACAGCAACCCTACTATGTACTCTCATAAAGATAATAGACAACACTAACCCCATAAAGTGATTGGACAGCAACCCAACTATGTACTCTCATAAAGATAATAGACAACACTAACCCCATTAAGCGTTTGGACAGCAACCCCACTATGTACTCTCATAAAGATAATAGACAACACTAACCCCATAAAGTGTTTGGACAGCAACCCCACTATGTACTCTCATAAAGATAATAGACAACACTAACCCCTTAAAGTGTTTGGACAGCAACCCCACTATGTACTCTTATAAAGATAATAGACAACACTAACCCCTTAAAGTGTTTGGACAGCAACCCCACTATGTACTCTTATAAAGATAATAGACAACACTAACCCCATAAAGTGTTTGGACAGCAACCCCACTATGTACTCTCACAAAGATAACAGACAACATTAACCCCATAAAGTGTTTGGATAGCAACCCCACTATGTACTCTCATAAAGATAATAGGCAACACTAACCCCATAAAGCGTTAGGACAACAACCCCACTATGTACTTTCATAAAGATAATAGACAACACTAACCCCGTAACGTGTAACAACCCCATTATTTTCTTATATAGATAAAAGATAACATTAACCCCACAAAGTGTTAGACAAGAACCACAATATGTTCTGATAGAAAATATCAGACATCTTAGTAACCTCAGAGTGTTAAACAAAGAACCCCGCTGTGTTCTCATGTAACAGATACCAGTAACCATATGAATTGAAGTGTTTGAAAACCCCAGTATGTTCTAATATCAAAAAACTCTACCAGGGACTGGTAATAAAAGAACAAGTACCCCCACTATGTTCAATCGCAACTTCTCGAGCCTTTCTGACTAGCTGACAAACGACCTCGAATGTATTAGTAAGACGCCATGGCAACAACCCCCCTTTTCATGATCTTCGAAATAAATGCATGAAGACCTTTTATCTGTGGAATATTGAGTTTAACTTTATTCAATGCTATGATATTACATAAAATATACTATAAAAGGGACTTCTTACTTCCTCTATCCTATATTTGAAAAAAACAAGAAAAGCAAAACCTTTAACATCAGGTGATGTTAATACATTCGAGGTTGTTTTTCCGAACTCTGACGGAAAGACCCTGAGTGAGATGATGCGATTGCCAGTACGTCATATCCTTTTTTTTACTATTAAAAATACCAAACAATTCTCATAATACTTTTTCCTATTTTGATAACATACTCGAAAATTTGTTTTAAATATTTTTCAAACTATTTTTAATTAGATAATCTCTTTATCTTCACTGCTTATTTCTAATGAGAATTTTTCCTTTGAATCTGCTGGTGCATGAATTTGAAGTGTACATTATGCATCAAAAGTATACATAATTTCATTGTAAATTAATAATAATAAATAAAAGAGATGATCCTGATTTTTTTAAAAAAAATTTAATCAAACTTTTCAGTTACTCGACAAGTTGAACACAGATAAGAAACATGTCAATAAATGTAGAACACAGAAAAAAAAACCCTCAAAATTTGAGACAATCTTCATAGATGTAAAAAAAAAAAACCAAGTATATAGTGAGTTGTCAAATAACTCTAAAACTTGCATGTTATTGCTACTTATTTTAAACAAAATATATTAATTAAAATGAAGTTTTAAGAAAAAAAGTGTAGTCTAATATCTCATCATTTTGCATTTTAAAATTGATCTTAAAACAAAAATAACGATGTACATCCTTTTGGAAAATATACTCAAACTTAGAGCTGCACCCCCACTCCCGTCCCCTAAAATAAAATGAAAAAAAAAACCAACATGCAATTGATTTATACTTTTCAAAAAAATAAAAATCAAACAACATAAATGTACATTTCAGTTTAATAATTATTTCTCACATTTAAAATGAAATCGCTAATTAAAAAAGACGAAAACTATGACTGTTAATGTATAGAAATTTGCCATGCCGAATGCAATGTTCATAAAAGATCCTTTTGTCTTAAAGCTGAGCACTACTCATAAACATAAGTAATCAGATATTACATAGCTCAATTCAAAAAATGATTACTTCAAGTAAGACACGGTCTCACATTTAACTAATAATCAAGAAGTTAATTTAAGGTTTGCAGTAACTTGAGAATAGACATCCAAATACTTGAAACTAGTTGCCCATCAAGAAAATGTAATTCAAATCCACGACCCATGTAAATGTTATCTTTTTTAGATCAACTTTCAAAAATCGATTCTTCTTTTTCTGAAAAGTAAGTCAGGTCCTGAATGTCGCCGTCTGGAGAAGGCAATGGCAAAAATGAATCGGGATTGTGCTTGTTCTTCTGAAAAGTCTTTAACTCATACTTCATGTATACCTGTCAAAAAAAATACAGTAAAATATATTTCTAAATGATAATGTTGAATTTTTTTACAGGTTATGTTTTAATTTATTGTAAAATAATATTGTTGTCTTGATTTTATGGGCACTTATAACATGTACTAACCACCGATCTGGATGTCTTTAATAGTTGCTTTCCTTAAATTTGTGAACTATATTCAGATCACAAATTGTGTGTTCAAGTCACAGGTTTGTTCTTTCAACTTTATGAATGTCCGACGCCTGCTGGTGTTGCTGCAACAATAGAGTGGCCTAGATCATCAAAGTTCCACTGATGTTCACTTTCAGTGGTATCTGAACTCTACAAAGGAATACAGAAGCAAATGTTTATTTATAACACATACAAAAATTCCGAGTAACTAATTAAAATTCATCGAAATTTATTTATAGCATAGTTGTGATGTACTGTGAACTACTTTCTTATATTGGTAAAAGGTGAAAAAGTACAGTCAAACTTGTTTTAATTTGGGAAGTCCAGAAACTAGCCAGGTGGCCTCTTATTCCAGTTAGCCCAAGAAGTAGCCAGTCGGTCAATAAATAAACAGCAATAACCACTACAGTTGATTTAATTAAACATGTCAATTTCACATAACCTTTGTATGTGTGTATATATATATATATATATATATTAATCCATGCTTATTTAAAAAATATCACATTAAAGAATTCCAAATTTTTAAGGTTTTGTGCATGTTTCTGTTCCTACAAAACAGTTAAATTTCATACATTCATAAGTGTAAATTACAGAGTTCACGAAACGCACCGGTCCACCGGGGATCCCCGGTAAACTTTGAATTGGACCGGTAAAATCTTAATCTTATCGGTCAAAATGTCCGATGGTTTTTTTTTTACAGACTGTATAACGTTTACATATAATCTTAACAAAATAATTTAATTCAATTGTCCTGACAATAAACAAATGCAAAACTAAAGGAATGAAAAAAAACGTCAGGGGCGCGCCAGATCTTGTTTAAATAAAATGTGTAAAATTGTCTACTATAAAAAGCTACATATTAAAAAAAAAATAATTTCCATAAGTCTGGGAGGAAAAACAGTTTTAAAAACACTGTCAAACAAATATTTTCCCTCTGATAAATATATGCACTCTGTAGTTCTGACAGTAAAAAAATGTGACAATCTACTTTCGTTTTGAAGGACGAATTTGCAGGGTTGCAAGAGTTGCCTGCTATTTCTGCTTGATTACAAACAATTTGTTACCATTTATTATTTTCTCTATAATTTAATCTATTAGCATGATAATATTATACCAACTTCTGGATTTTTCTAATGTATTTGATAGCATTTAAAATACATGCGCGTTTTTCCCCTTTTCTAAAAATAGCGGACTGACTTGAATGTAGTAAAACGACAACAAATTCACTTAAAATCATCATTTTCATGATAAATTTGCATATCTTTATATCATTAGTACATATTTTTAACTATGTGGAGGTTGTATAATAAATTTAAACTAGTCAGAAATATCGGACGTTTTCCAGGCTTTTTAAAACGAGTTTGATATTTTACGTAATATTTTTCCTGGCACATAAAATACCAAAATCCAAAAGAAAAAAGCAGCCTGGAAAACAACATATATTTCCCACTAATTCCAAACAATCAACCAAGAGTTGTCATGTTGCAGATTTTATTTTTAAAAAAATTTTTTAAAAATCTGTCAGAAAGGACATAATAATTTTATACGATGAATTAAGCGTTGGTCATCACACGCCGTCGGCGACGTCAAATCCTGCACACACAGGCCTTATAGAAAATATTTTAATAATTTTTTTTTAAAAAATCTGCATTTGCCATCTTTTTATTTACACATATTATTTATTATATCGACACAATTTCCAATCCTATAATATGTTAAATTTACATACAAAAAATTAATGTCAGGTAAATTTTACAACTGTCCGGTGAATTTTGAATATTTACAGGACAATTGTCCGACATATTTTTTGACTAGTTTCGGGAACTCAGAGTGTTCTTTTGTTACATTCAAATATATGATAATTGAATTACAGTATAATTCAAGAAGAAATACACGTGCCTTACTACTATCTATTTTTTTAATAAGAAAAAATACACAAGCTTTAATTAAAAGACAGTTTAATGGTGAATTAAAAGTATAAAAATTTATTTCAGTAAGTGTCAATAAAATCCATTTAAAAACTTCACTATCATATGTTCAGGTAATGATCAGCAGTGTAACCCCCCCCCCCCCCACCCTTCAATTAATCCTCGATCAACTAGTTTGCTGAAGTTTTTAAAGTCTGGTAAATTTTTAGTATTATTTTCATAAAGCTGTCAGAATTTCTATCTAACATACAGACACACACAAAAAATTATTCAATTGACCAAAGATTTGTATTTACGCAGTTTAAAATCATTCTACACAACACAGGTGTCAAGTGCAGTAGAGCGTAACTAATCCCTATCGATCGTCTCCTGATAGTGAAATTCACGAGATAATCATGCTATACAAAACATTTGTTTTGACAAAAGTTGCAATTAGAGCTTCTACACGGAATCAAAATCTAACAGGTGTGAAAATACTGATAGCCCTGTATTAGCTAAGTCACATACTCTCACTGTAAATATTCAAAGTAATGATATGAATTAATATTGTAAATTACAAAATGTAGCTTTAAGCTTGAATTTCGTTAAGTTAAGCTATGGAAAAACTATTAATTGTGATTTCTTTTAAATTTTCAATCGTCGATCTTGAAAAATAAGTACAAATTGATCTTAAGGACAATTATATTTTTTCCATTAACACAAACAGAGTTATATATACGTATCTAAAGGTAATTTGTTTAATTTCTTTAATAGGTGAATTTTATTATCGGGCACATAATTACACAAGCGAATGTGTAAAAAATGTGACATATTGGGTATTTTAACAACTGATTAAAATGTCCTGCACTCATTTATAAACATTGATTGTCATTTATCAAATTGATATACCACTAAATTTTACAACCTAATTATACAACCCCATATTGATTCCTACGAAGCCTACTTGCTGTGAAAATTTATTGCAGTGACATTGTTAATTCCATTTTTCCATTCTGATTTTCTCTCTATAGATTAAGGTATGATTACAAGTACATGTAAACAAATGTGTGAAGAGTAGATAAACAATTGGTACGTATCTAGAATGAATTCAGAGAGAGAGAGAGAGAGAGAGAGAGAGAGCAATTATACTACGAAACAGGATAAAATTAAAGCCAAAAATATTCAATTTGAAAAAAATTAAACACGGAAGATTTAAAAATTAATCGGGAGGGGCGGAAGAGGCATGAAAAATCCAGAGATTTTGTCTCCCGTCGGAAGAATCACATGTATTTATGTTATGAGATATCTGCATGTATTTACCATAGGTATAGAGAAAACTCGAATTAAGAAAAAAAGACGATCGTTTTTGGAAGTAAATAAGCCAAGAAGTACTCCAACACGGATTAAATTATGGAGATTTATTGACAGTTGGAGCATGTTATATGGAAAATTTAAATGGTTTGGATTTTTATAGCAAAAAACGAGTGAAAATACGTACCAAGTGTGCTTTGCATGTATTGCATGTGTATAAAAAATATCTTTTTTACTGGCCAACGGGGCGACCTTCTTGCAGAAAACCACTAGCCCGACCCCCCGGGTATCGGTCGATTTTCATTGCAGACCTCTGATTAAAAAAAGAACTATCAGTGCATTCATTATCATTTTTTTTTACAAAAGCCCGTTTTCAATAGGTTTGTGTTTATGTGGACTACAGATTTCCTTTCCTTGACTTTAAATAAATTCTACAACTGCATAATGTACGTATGAAGCATGTCAAACAACTTACAAAGCTTTTTTTCAATGTGGTGCAACAAAATAGTAAGACTTACTGCATTTGCTTTTTGTGTTTCCGAATTTCCTCACTGCTAATACAAAGTGTCCAAACACAGCTACTTCCGTATTCTGCGCATGCGCAGTTAGTTTTAAATATATGCGCATGCTCAGGTATTCGGAACTCCTCGATTCAATTACCGAACTCCTCTAAACAGCAGATTTCTGAATGTCTGAGCGTTTTGGGCTAAGGACATGTCCAAAATTTGGACAAAGTCTTTGTGAGGTTAAATCTAATTTTAGGTTTTTCGACCTCATAGAGTAATTTTGAACGTAATTAGACCTCTTCATTATGGGGTTAACCCCACAGTACCCAAAAAACCCCACACTGCTGGAAAATACGTTAATTTTACCCCACAATGTACCTCTCGTAAGAACAGCGTCTGTCTGTCTGTCCGTCTGTAAACTTTTCACATTTTCGACTTCTTCTCAAGAACCACTGGGCCAATTTTGACCAAACTTGGTACAAAGCATCCTTGGGTAAAGGGGAATTTAAATTGTTAAAATGAAGGGACATATCCCCTCGCAAGGGGAGATAATCAAGAAAAGACCAAAATAGGGTGGTGTCATTAAAAAATCTTCTTCTCAAGAACCACTGGGCCAGAAAAGCTGAAACTTATGTGGAAGCAACCTGGGGTAGTGTAGATGCTAAATTGTTCAAATCATGAACCCCGGGGGAAGGGCGGGGCCACAATGGGGAATCAAAGTTTTACATAGAAATATATAGGAAAAATCTTTGAAAATCTTCTTCTCAAGAACCACTGGGCCAGAAAAGCTGAAACTTATACGGAAGCATCCTGGTATAGTGTAGATTCTAAATTGTTCAAATCATGACCCCCGGGGGAAGGGTGGGGCCACAATGGGGAATCAAAGTTTTACATAGAAATATATAGGAAAAATCTTTGAAAATCTTCTTCTCAAGAACCACTGGGCCAGAAAAGCTGAAACTTATGTGGAAGCATCCTGGTATAGTGTAGATTCTAAATTGTTCAATTAATGACCCCCGGGGGATGGGTGGAGCCACAATGGGGAATCAAAGTTTTATAAAGAAATATATTGGAAAAATCTTTGAAAATCTTCTTCTCAAGAACCACTGGGCCAGAAAAGCTGAAACTTATGTGGAAGCATCCTGGTATAATGTAGATTCTAAATTGTTCAAATCATGACCCCCAGGGAAAGGGCGGGGCCACAATGGGGAATCAAAGTTTTATATAGAAATATATAGGAAAAATCTTTGAAATTTTTCTTCTTAAGAACCACTGGGCCAGAAAAAGTGAAGCTTATGTGGAAGCATCCTGGGGTAGTGTAAATTCTAAATTGTAGGAATCATGACCCCCGGGGGAAGGGCGGGGCCATTATAGGGAATCAAAGTTTTACATAGAAATATATAGGAAAAATCTTTGAAAATCTTCTTCTCAAGAACCACTGGGCCAGAAAAGCTGAAACTTATGTGGAAGCATCCTGGTATAGTGTAGATTCTAAATTGTTCAAATCATGACCCCCAGGGAAAGGGCGGGGCCACAATGGGGTATCAAATTTTTACATAGAAATATATAGGAAAAATCTTTGAAAATCTTCTTCTCAAGAACCACTGGGCCAGAAAAGCTGAAACTTATGTGGAAGCATCCTGGTATAATGTAGATTCTAAATTGTTCAATTAATGACCCCCGGGGGATGGGTGGTGCCACAATGGGGAATCAAAGTTTTATATAGAAATATATAGGAAAAATCTTTGAAATTTTTCTTCTTAAGAACCACTGGGCCAGAAAAAGTGAAGCTTATTTGGAAGCATTCTGGGGTAGTGTAAATTCTGAATTGTAGGAATCATGACCCCCGGGGGAAGGGTGGGGCCATTATAGGGAATCAAAGTTTTACATAGAAATATATAGGAAAAATCTTTGAAAATCTTCTTCTCGGGAACCACTGGGCCAAAAAGCTGAAACAAATGTGCCCATGGAAGGATCATGTGGGTGTGTAGATTTCAAAATGTCTAAATTATGATCAGTGGGGTAGGGTGGGGATGCATTATGTATAACAAGGGTGAAATCTGGTAAAGAACAGAATGGTCAAAGCTTCTCAGGTGAGCGATGTGGCCCATGGGCCTCTTGTTTTTATTTATTTGATTTTTGGGGGCAGATTTTTCAGAAGCTCCCCCCTTTTTTTTTAAATATAAAAATGCCACCTGGTCTGTGTGCTTTCATGTAGCCTATGTTTTGGAAAGTACTAGTATCTGATTTCCTTTTAAAATTTACACATTTTAACTTATGCAGGATCCCAACATATGTTTCCAATGCAATTAAAGTGCATGTCCTCAAACGAAGAACTGTTCATTGCCACTGGGTAAAAACATTAAGAATTTATGTCATTAAAATACGAATACCTAGGGAATATTATACTTCTTTAATTATAATTAACAACACGTAAGTAGCAGCAATTTCAACAATGCAATTTCGCATTTTCGTTTAGTTATTAAATTTAATTCAAGGTAACATGTTTACACTTTCAACAGGCACGTTTCTGTGTTAATGAAAAGAAGGGTAAGTGTAACTGAAAAAAAGTTCGAAGCTAACCCCACCCCCACCCCCCCCCCCCCCCCCCCCCTACCCGCATGAAATAGGATTTTCAGGTTTGGACAATGGTCAAATTCTCCTCTTTTTGTCAAGTTTTTTTCAGGTTGATTTTTTTTCTCTTTGAATTAGCCATCCCCCCCTTTCCAATTTGCTTGCAACGCCGCTGAATCATGCTTTCCTGAATTAACAAGTTTACCATGCATCAACATTTGTACTAAGTCAATATCGGTTAGACTCAATATACGGTAAACCATTTTTTATTAATTTGTTTTCAATATTAATGGTTTACCCATATTCTATACACATCTCAGTTTATACTTGCTTTTTAATCATGACTTTTCCACAAACGTTACAACCCTGTTGCGCTTCCGTACTTCTTTGCGTCAACCAAAGATCAAATATTTAAGCAAATATCATGGGTTTCTAAAGAATATTATTTTTAACTTTTGTACAAGAATTGAAAGCTAAGACCCTAACGAATATAATTTGGATATCTATACATATTTTATATGCTTCAAAAACATATATGACTGTAAATCTTGAAACCTTCGCTAAAAAGGCACGATTTACACGTGGATTTTAGCATCTTATTCTCACACGCAGCAGTGATTGTCTTAAATTTCTGGCCAATATTGTCAGTTTTTTGTAGTAAATTCACGCTTCAATGCAGCTTTCTCCCGGATTTTCAATACGCACGAGATTTTTGATTATTTTATAACGAAAACAACAAAATTCCCGTTTATGGTAATGTTTTTTCTTCCGCTAAAGAGGGATAATCACGCTTTAGCGAGATGATCTCGCTAAAGGGGATGTGTTCCCAACCTGTTCAACAGGTCCAGCACAATCGCTTGATTAAGCTATATAGCTTTAAAAAGCTATATAGCTTTATTAAGCTATTCAAAATAGCTTGATAAAGCTATTTATAGGCAATTTTTCACAAAAAACGTTTTTCGAAAGAAATAAGCAAAAAGTCGCAAATATTTGACTTTTCATATATTTACTATGGACTATCAAAAATACAACCTAAATCATAGAAAGTTCTAACATTGCTGCTGTTGAATACTTTTAAGCAAAATATGAATTTCCATGGTTTGAGTAACTGTGTGTGCGATGAGGCATGGATAAGTATGATTGCTTCTCATTGTGTTTAACTGCTACTAATCATTTATCCTGCTGGCCATAACTGACATCCTTTATAATTTCATTCAAGAAATAACTGTGTGGTCACTCATCAGTAGCCCCAAAACTTTTCAAACTTTGAGTATAAAGTCTCTCAAGGAGACGCAATTTGGTGAGTGATTTTTACATGCATTGTATTCAGAAGAGTACAAAGTTTAATATTTTCACTGCACCAAGGTGCGACTTTTTGCACATGTTGAAAAAATAACACATTTTAGAAAAAAGTCTGAGAAAATAGCTTAATCAAGCTATTCTGAATAGCTAAATAAAGCTATATAGCTAAATCAAGCTATATAGCTTAATCAAGAGATTGTGCCGGACCTGTTCAACACTTGCAGTATACAGGTCCATTATAATCAGTACAAGCCTACAAGGTTCAGCACAACAATTACATTTTTATCTAGCTTCTTAGCTTAAATTAGATTTAAAGCTTTTTAGGATAGCTTGCTTTAAATATTTTACCATACATGTCTCCATTTAGCAGGTCCAGTACAATCGCTAGATTTAGCTACGTAGCTTGATTTACCAACTTAGCTTTATTTACCTACCTGAAATAGTTTTATTTAGCTACCAACTCAATATATTTCTATAAAAAAGCATTTTTCTCAGGGTGTGCAGAAAATATCATCTTGATGAATTGATCATTTTCAACTTTGAACTCATCTGAAAACAACTCATGAAAAAATCCCTCTTAGAAAAATGTCTTTTTCTGCGCAATTGCAATTAAAGTTATGAAAGTTTTGGGGCTATGTATGACTGTTAGAACAGTTACTCCTTGGATGAAATGACAAAGAAGTCCAGTTCCGGTTAAGTTCGGGTTAACATGATAATAGGTCGGTAATTATTCAGCACAATGTGAAGTAATCATGCTTAGCCATGCCTCACTGGGTGCATGAGAGAGGACAGTTTACCAAACAAAGGAATTACAAGTTTTGCTCTAAATTGTCCAAACGCAGCAATGTATAAACTATCTCTGCTTTGGGTTGTTTTTTAAGCCTCCGTAGTGTAAATATCAGTAGTCTTTTAATTGCGATTTTTTGTCTCCTTTTAATAAAAAGAAAACTTTTGAAAAGTTACATTGAAATAGCTAAATAAAGCTACCTGAGGTAGGTAAATAAAGCTACGTAGGTAATTCTACCTACGTAGCTAAATCTAGTGATTGTACTGGACCTGTTTAGCTGCAGAAATGTAGGGTTATGTGTTTATGTATTAGTCTTTGACCATAACGCTACAGATCCTGTTATGCAAAAAATGTGCAATTTATGGCGCAAGATTTTTTGCAAACTTTTTGGGAGAATTTCTCCACTTTCCAGCATTGGTTTACCAACTATCTTTTACTTTCGTATTCTAGACACATTCTTTAATCAGTCTGTATTTTTTTTATCACTCCCACCACTTTATAGTCGTCTTTGCAAGTGATAAACTTGCTTGATTAGAATTGGCTGTCGGATTGCTAAAAGTTCACCTCAAGCAAGTTTTTCAACTGTAGAGACAACTGTAAAGGGTTGGAAGGTGGATAAAATATACAAATTGGTTAGAGAATGTGTCTAGAATTAGGGAGTGAAATATAGTTGATTAACCAATTCTGAAAAGTGGAGAAATTGTCCCCAAAAGTGCGCAAAAAATCTTTCGCTGTAAATTGCACCTTTTTTGCGTTACGGGAACTGTAGCATTATGGTCAAAGACTAATATATAAACAAATAACGATACAATTCTACAGTTAGTCTCCATTCCCCTTACTACAATATACATTACACTAAACAGGCCCAGTACAATCTCCTGATTAAGCTATATAGCTCTAATTTACTAGCTATTCAAAATGGCTTTATTTAGCTATTTATAGACAGTTTTTCACAAAAATGTATTTTGTAAGAAATAAACAAAGAGATGCATGTATTTTATTCTTCATAAATGTATTATGGGCTATCAAAACGACAACCAAAATCATAGATAGTTCTAACATTGCAGCTTTTGAATACTTTTAAGAAAAAAAAAAATTCTATTGTTAGAGTAACTGTCCACTACCCTGTGTGTGTCGAGGCATAGATAAGTATGATTACTTCTCATTGTACTGAATTATTACCAATCAATTATCTTGTTGACCATAATTGGTGTCCTTTATAATTTTATTGCAGAACTAACTGCTTCAATTGCTTTATATAGCCCTATGCAAAACTTACAGAACTTTGGGTACAAAGTCTCTCAAGGAGACATAATTTGATGAGTGATTTTTACATGTATGATTGTACTGGACCTGCTTCATGATATCATGTCTACATCCGACATCCATGGAATACTGAGAAGTTACAGTCTGAATGCATGACATCTCTCCTATACCAAAATGCTGTATTTTTTTTCTTAGTCTTCCTTTGTTTATTTCAGAATACCTCAACAATGCCAGGTCCCTGTCCAGTTTGGCAGATCTCCCAGAAACACACAGCATGCTGCAGAAAAGTTGCAGGGATTTTGTTGATAATGAATTGATGCCCATTGCTGCAAAGTTAGACAAAGAACACTTATATCCAAAAGATATAGTAAGTATTTTTTCATTATAATATATTTACTAATGATAAAAATCAGCCCTCAGAAGTACACGACTTTTTAAAGGAAAAGCAATTCTGTAAGTAATTTTATGTGAATACTTAAAGTCATGAAAGGCTTGTACAAAATTACACGAAAAAAAAAAAGAATTCTATCTTCTAAACCATCAATGTAATAACAAGATCCCTCTGTAATTGACTTTTGATCAAGAGTATTTACATGATTTTTAGCATTTTAATGTGATCAAAGCAAATGTGTATTATTTTGGGCTGATGCTGTCATGAAACATGCATAATCTGATTAAAATCAGATCTTCGTTACGCTCCGAAATTGTAATGGTCACTGTCAAGATCTGATTTTAATCAGATTGGAAACATGCAATTATAAATTCCTCTGTTATCTGACTGACTCCTGATATATGATCAATGTCTTGGTCTAAATACTTCACTGACTCTTTGACACCAAAACACTTTTTCCAACTATATTATTATGGTTCTACAAGCCATTTCACAATTTTTTGTCTTGTAACCTTGCAATTTAAGTTTTGAAGATTTAAACAGAACCCAACACAAAATCCATTATATATTTTTTAGCATCAGTATGTGTAAAGCTATTACTAAATTGTTGGTTTAATTATTGTGTAATGAAAAAAGTCAGAAAGAAGTTTGATTACATTACTGCATTATATATACTTTGTGTAGATAAAGAAGATGGGGGAGCTGGGATTGATGGCGGTTGATGTCCCCCATGAGGAGGGAGGGACAGGACTGGACTATCTAGCCTACGCCATTGCTATGGAGGAAATCAGCAGGGGATGTGCTTCTACAGGGTGTATCATGAGTGTCAATAATGTAAGTTTTGTTTTCATACTTCAGATCTTAAAAAAAAAATCATAAATATGAATTTTTAATGGAGGTTTGTTGCAATATAAATGTGTTTAGCAGTAGGAATATCCTTATACAGAATGCTTTATTGTTCTTTAATTGCTTTTTAGATAAGATATTGAGCTTATACACATTAGTAAATTGGGTTTTTCAGGGTCTGCTTCATTTGTGTATCAATATTTAATTTTAGTCCCTTTACCTTGGACCAATAAATAAGTGGGCCACAGCAGCACAAAAAGAAGTTTTTCAGGAGCCTTTTTTACACGGAGACAGAGTAGGGTGTTTTGGTTTAAGTGAACCAGGTTTGAATCTTATTTTTCACAATCATTATCTAATTAAGACACTGTGTAATCTGGATAGGGCCATGCAGTTCACTATCGCACCATCGAGCATCAACTAAAGGTGGATGACGCAATGATGCGATATCGATAAAGCGATAACGCTGAAACGATGTGTCATTGCACTATCGCTTCATCTTACCATTGCATCATTGTAATCGCATTGTTGTGTCATCGCACCATCGCTTCATTGTCGTCGCATTATCCCGTCATGGCACTATCAACCCAAACCTTGATAGTGCAATGATGCAAAAGTGAACTGCATGGCCCTATCCGGACTCCATAAGACACTTAAATTACTTTTAACACTTTCCCTTTATGCATTGTCTATCTAGTATCTTTATACAAGGTATTAATAGGTCTATCGTAAAAAGAATTGGAAATTAAAAATGCATCAGTTTGAAAGCATGCAATTTGTACAATGTTTTGAATATCCATAAGGCCACACATTTTAAATAAATTTGTAAGAATCCTCATGTAGTGTAAAATAATGTTTCTACCAGTAAGTAATATTATTATAAAATGAAAATGGATTCACCCTACTGTAGATTTATGTTTGTCCAATTTTTCATATCCAGGGTAGGGAAGGCAAGGGTGCAGCTTCTGTAGGCTTAATTTTTATATACTATAGAAGTACTTTCGAAAATCTGATGAAAAAATTCAAGATTTATGCTATGAATTGTGTGCTGTACAGGTAATGGCAGTGATGCCGGGGCAGCGTCTACGACGGCTCGCCTGGACGGAGACTCCTGGGTGTTAAACGGAACCAAGGCTTGGATCACGAATGGTTATGAGGCAGAGGCAGCCGTGGTAGGAGATTTCTCTGACTTTCTCTTCCTTCAATGAATGGAAGAAACCCTTAAGTTTGGTAACGTGGGCTAAGAAATATTATTGTACAAAGCCTAAGGCTAGTGAATTTTAGGGGACATGCAAGGGAATTTTTTAATAAGTGCATGTCCATAGGCAAGTTAATTTAAGGAATAAAAATACACCAATAAATACTTAAATCAGTTATAGCTTTTATTTAACATTTGATCTAAAATTTTAAAGTGTCACACCGACTTAATTTTGAAAATTCATAGTTGGGTCTTGGTAATCAATTTAAATACAGTTATTTTAAAAATCAGAATATGAAATGTACAAAAAATCTGATTTAAGGAATATGTTAATATGTATGTCATTAGAATTGTTATCATTTCAGGTCTTTGCAACCACAGATAAAAGTAAGAAACACAAGGTAAGAAGAAATATTGCCTATAGTTAAAATATTAGTCATTTTTTTAAATCTCAAAGCATAGGTGTAGTTTTTTTATGAAGCCAATCAGACCAGTTGTATTTCTACTGTCATTTTTATGTTTCCAAATTACCACCACTACTAAATATTGTTATGATATGTAAAACAAGTCATTCTCAGATTTGTCAAAATACATCTGATTGCCTGTGTCAGAAGGGTAGTTCAAGCAGCTGTTCATTATTTTAGGAAGATGTTGGTCATTGGTCACATACTTCTTGAAAAGTTTTAGTGTATTACAATAGATATGAAACAATAACTGATCAAAGAGATCAGTGACTCAATTTTATGAAAACTGAATGATAATATTCTGTCTGACAAGATTTCCAGTGAATCTTACTGCATTGCTCCAGTTTTCATTTACACCGAAATTACAAAGATTATCATGAGAATATCTTTTTTAAAAAAAACTTCGACATTCTTAAGGTTTTTTTTAAGGTTTATCTGGTAATAAAGATTAAACAAAATTTATAAGAATTAAGAATCTTTTACCAGACTTTTCTATCATTAAATTGTGCACTCTTTTAAGGGAATCAGTGCCTTCCTCATACCTAAGCCCGTCCCCGGACTCTCCCTGGGTAAGAAGGAGGATAAGCTAGGGATCAAGGCTACCTCCACTTGTTACCTCATCTTTGAAGACTGCAGGATTCCACGGGAAAATCTTCTGGGGGAAGAAGGATTTGGGTTCAAAATTGCCATGGTATTAAATAAAAACCTATCAATACATGTGTAAGATTTTCCTTTGTAAGAGTTGTCTTCCCTTCTTTATTCCATCATGTATTGATAAATTCTTATTTGTTAATTCAGCAAACTTTGGATGCTGGCAGAATCGGTATTGCAGGCCAGGGTTTGGGGATAGCCCAGGTGAGATTTTTTTTTTAACTTTGAAGTTTATATGTATGTTTTATGTATTGCTTTTAGTTCATTGCAGACATGTTATTCACACTGTACTGAAATAATCAGTAATATACAGGAGAAAAAATAACCTCATTACGGTATGAAAATGGAGTTTGCATAGAAGTTATAACAAAACACTGAGATGTGAAAGAAAGAGTATTAAATTGTAAAAGAATTCTATACTTAATTGTCATATTGTACATACATCAATTATTTATGAATTCAGGCTGCATTTGAATGTGCTATAGATTATGCTCAGAAGAGAATGGCTTTTGGAAACCCTATTTCAAAGATGCAGACAGTTCAGGTACAGTTTTCTCTTTGTTTGAAAACAGGTGACCTTATTAAATAAAAACTAACAAAAAGGTCATTGTCATATGACAAGAGTAATAGATACGGTTTAGAGGTCCTGATTTGGTTAGGTAAATGTTGGAGTCAAGTTTCTCTTTTATTTTTGATTTATAGTCCAAGCTGGCAGACATGGCTCTTCAGATCGAGAGTTCCCGACTCCTAACATACAAGGCAGCACTTCTGAAAGATGCTGGAAAACCATTCTCTAAAGTAAGTTCTGTAATCATTTTCGTTGAAGAGGTTAAATATCTGAATGAATCTTGCTATAATTTTTTGAACATTTATTTCAATAGAGAAGTTTCGGAAATCAGAAACTAAAGAGGAAGTTATGATAGGAATTTATCTTAACATCTGACATCAAAAAAGGTCATATAACTTAATCTGTCAGATACATTTGTAAAGTTACCAATGGCAGATTTATAATTTTGCTTACAACCATGAAAGTCATTAAATCTGCTGTGAGTTTGCTGCAGGTTATAAATAATGTTTAATGTACTGTGACAGAAGTACCCCAGTTCTCTTCTAAAGTTAATTTAATTTAATTTTGTTAAGGTATCTAACAGTCATCACAAAGTCTGTAAATGTTACTTAAGGTTACATTATCTTATACAGGAGGCAGCTATGGCCAAACTGGCAGCGTCAGAGGCTGCTACATTCTGTAGTCACCAGGTAAGTTGTTTCTTTTACCTGTTTACTGTTTTTAGCTCACCTGAGTCGAAGGCTCAAGTGAGCTTTTCTGAACACATTTTGTCCACAGCCTTCTGTCTATCTAGCTGTTTGTCTGTCCCTCAATCCGTCTGTAAACTTTTCACATTTTCAACTTCTTCTCAAGAACCACTGGGCCATTCTCATCCAAACTTGCCACAAAGTATCCTTGGGTCAGTTGAGTGAAAGATATTCAAGTTTGTTCAAATGAATGGACACACCCTCTTTAAAGGGGAAATTAGAAGGAATTAGTGAAAAAATAATGGCATCTTTTAAAAATCTTCTTCTCAAGAACTACTGGGCCAGGAAAGATGGAACTCATGTGGAATCATCCTCAGGTGATGTAGATTCAAATTTGTTCAAATCATGACCCCCGGGGGTAGGATGGAGCCACAATAAGCGATCAAAGTTTTACATAGGAATTTATAAGAAAACTTTTTAAAAATCTTCTTCTCAAGAACCACTAGGCTAGGAATGATGAAACTTATGTGGAATCATCCTCAGGTGGTGTAGATTCAAGTTTGTTCAAATCATGACCCCCGGAGGTAGGATGGAGCCACAATGGATGTTCAAAATTTTACATAGGAATGCAACTGTCCTTTTTCCAAAATTGAGAATTTCATTGCCCTGGTTAAGGATGGGGGTGGGGGATGTGTTGAATCTGTAGTGAAATTGCAGTGTTTGTTCCTGAGCATCAAGGCCACAACAGAGTACAAAGATGTTATAGACAAAGGTATTTTTACAGTATGTACTAGATTTTGAAGTGTTCTTGTGCTGGGAAGGCCTCTATTATTTTGTAGTCTACAAAGAGAAGTTATTCCCCTTTGACATTTACCTCTGATAATAGAATTTTCCTGCGTTTCATAGAATAGTGGGAAAACGTTGTATGATAGGAAAATATTTTATTGGATTTGCCTGTTTTTGGTAGGCATGGCCAAAGGAAGGCCAATGAGAAGGCAGTATTTTGTGAGACGTTGGGTCATTCTAAGGCCAGTACTCCGCAGAACACACACATGTTTTTGTTTATATCTATATTCAAATGAATACATTTTATATATAATATTAACAACAATATTGTCATATATTTTGATTTTGCTTTATTGTACATTTACATCTATGGTGTTTATGCATACCAAGTACTGCTCCAAATGCACGTCCGGCAGTTTCCGTTGAGGCATTATTTACATAGTGACAGACACAGGTTTTCCATAATTTCTCTTCTGTGTTTTTTTCTTGGGCGGTTTTTAATGTCTTTGATAGGGGTACAATGCATAGCATGTAACGTATAGTTAACAAAAACATTGCAGTAGTTCATTGATCACATACATATTAATGTATACCTGTTTATTAAGGATTGTTATAAAATAAATGCCAGCTGCTCCCACTAAGCTAGCCTGGCTTACAGCTTAAGTTTTGTATTATATGAGGTGTAGTCTGTCAAATAATTAGTGAAGGTTATACTTATTCTTGTAAATCATATTATTTAAATGTTAATTGAATAAGAGAATAATAAAAATATATATCATTGTACTTCTTGGATATTTAATACAATCATGTATGGAGATGTATCGGAGAAAGTGACTTAATGGGAGATCTGTCAGTTTAAGGCTATTGTCAGTTACAGTAATGCTGGTATCCCTATAGACTTGAAAATAAATGTAAAATCCATGTTAGATGTAAGGTTTAACTTAGAGGCTTGTTCTTCCTACTTAGTCATAAGATTGACAGAGGAAGGAGCATATAGCATGGTAGTACATGTATGGATATACATTGCACTGTGTCTGCACATAATGCATGCATTCTAAAAGTGGCCTTAATTGATAAGTTTATTTAACATAGGAAAAAGAGGTGTAATTTTCTTGAATTTTTATTTGACAAAAATAATAATTTTGGACATTTGTAGATCTTTCGCAGGAGCTCTTTTAGTGGTATTTAGTAAAATTAAGCTATAAGTTTCTACAGTCCTTGTTGTGTCAGTCAGTAATTCATTTACTCATACACTGTATTTCTGTGATATTTTATTGCTTATTTGTGGTCTTAATTTAAGTACCTTTGTGATTACTTAACAATCATACCCTAAGTACAAGTTTTTAGTCTTCTTTTGAATGTTTCCTTTTATGAAAATAGCCCATATAAGGATATTAACTTTGTGTTATGACTTGTCCTCTGCCTACTTCTGAACTCGACTTTAACCAGTAATTCGGGCTTCTAATTAAGTGACTCACTAGCAGCTGGGGAGAATTAGGTTGTTTGTTAAGCACTCATATTTTAATGACTGTAATTCTACAACTATATATAATTAGGGAAAGTAGTTTCCTTCATTGTTAATGACATCTTCTTGTATGTGGCAATAATTATATTAATGTTACTAGAATGTTTTACATTCATAAAAATGTTTCCCAAGTGAGTGCTTTTTTCCCCCTTCATTCATTATTTTTTGTTCTATTTTCGCAGGATTTTTGTCCTTTTCACTACTTTTTTAAAGTTGTTTGATGTATATGCACAATATACTGTTCTGTCTATTTACTCTATTGCCAAATCAAATCTAAAGTGATTGGAATTGGAAAGAACAGATGATCTTTTAAAGAAACAGATACTCTTTAAATTTTTACCATCCCTTTCTTTCATTATGAAGCTCTTCTGAATTGCCTCCAGCACCATTTATCAATAAGACCTCCTTTGAGGGTTTGTGATAGACTGATGTAGCTGTATCTAGAGGAATAGTCATCATTAATCGTGTCCTACAGGAAATGGAAAAAGCCAGACTCGTCAATGTTATTGATTTTAAGTTGTCATAACCGTACCAGGGGTATTTAGGTGGATTAATATCATGTAATGTCTGCAAAAGTCCGATTGAGTTTCAAATCAAATTGCAGGAGAAAGTTTACAGAATCTGGATGACTCATGCCATGTGAACCAATCAAAATTTGATGAAAGTACTTGTGTATTTTGATGTAGTTTTCCTGTCAGTCCTTTGATGTTTTCTATATTAAGTTTGTAATGAATATGTTTGTTCCTGGTTAATTGATCTAGGTCTTGCAATTAAGAACATGCCTCATGCAAAGATATGCCAAAGAATTTTCCATTATTTTATAATGGCTGCTTACTCAAGCCTGGGGCTGACTATAGAAAGTTTTATGATCTGGGAACCTAGGCAGATAAAATGTTGCCAAATTAATGAACATGTTAATCAGTCCAACTGATAAAACAATTGAAAATCGGAATATTCACATACAAATAAAAAATTGGAAATGAAAGTACACTTACGTTTTTAGCTCACCTCAACGAAGTTGGGGGAGCTTATGTAATACCCTCGGCGTCGGCGTCGGCGTCGGTGTCGGCGTCGGCGTCGGTGTCAGCGTCGGCGTCGGCGTCCCGGGTTAAGGTTAAGTTTTTTGGAGCAGTTTTCTTTTTAAGTACTTCTATGTCCTATATTGATTAGACATGCATGGAAGATGGTTCTAGTGTGTTTCATTGTACCAGTCAAAGTTTCAGATGCTGCAATTTTAGCAAAGGAATGACCAGGTTAATGTTTTTGGAGCAGGTTAACATTTTTGGTGCAGTTTTTGGTGTAGGTTTCATTTCCAAGTAACTATTAGCCCTATGTTAACCAAACTTGCATGGATGATACATCTAAGGATGCATACTACCGGGCTTGCTTCGGATGCTGAATCTGACCTACTTTTTCCGGTTGAGTGAACAGGTTAAAGTTTTTTGGTGCAGGTTTCATTTCCAAGTATCTGTAAGTCCTATGTTGACCAAACTTGCATGGATGATACATCTAAGGATGGATACAACCAGGCTTGCTTCGGATGCTGAATCTGACCTACATTTTCCGGTTGAGTGAACAGGTTAAAGTTTTTGGTGCAGGTTTCATTTCCAAGTATCTGTAAGTCCTATGTTGACCAAACTTGCATGGATGATACATCTAAGGATGGATACTACCAGGCTTGCTTCGGATGCTGAATCTGACCTACATTTTCCGGTTGAGTGAACAGGTTAAAGTTTTTGGTGCAGGTTTCATTTCCAAGTATCTGTAAGTCCTATGTTGACCAAACTTGCATGGATGATACATCTAAGGATGGATACTACCAGGCTTGCTTCGGATGCTGAATCTGACCTACATTTTCTGGTTGAGTGAACAGGTTAAAGTTTTTGTTGCAGGTTTCATTTCCAAGTAACTATAAGCCCTATGTTGACCAAACTTGCATGGATGATACATCTAAGGATGGATACTACCGGGCTTGCTTCGGATGCTGAATCTGACCTACATTTTCCAGTTGAGTGAACAGGTTAAAGTTTTTGGAGCAGGTTTCATTTGCAAGTAACTTTAAGCCCTATGTTGACCAAACTTGCATGGATGATAAATCTTAGGATGCACACTACCGGGCTTGCTTCGGATGCTGAATCTGACCTACATTTTCCGGTTGAGTGAACAAGTAAAAGTTTTTGGTGCAGGTTTCATTTCCAAGTAACTATGAGTTCTTTAATGACCAATCTTGCATGGATGATACATCTTAGGATGCATACTACCAGGCTTGCTTCGGATGCTGAATCTGACCTACATTTTGTGGATGAGTGAAAATGTTAGTTTTTGATGTATGTTTCATTTCCAATTAACTATGAGCCTTATAATGTGCAAACTTGCATGGACGATACATCTTAGGATGCACACTAATGGACTTGCTTCGGATGCTGAATTCGACATATATATTTTTCAGATAATAGACCAGGTTAAAGTTATGGTTGCAGGTCTATTACCAAAAAACTTTAAGGCTTTTATAACATTGTATAAACCAAACTTGCACAAATGTTGCATCAAGAGATGAAAACTCAAATTTGCTTTAGATGCTGAATTACATTTTCATGAAGAAGAACTACTTTAAATTTTTTATGTTGGTCTACTTCAAAGTATCAGACCAAAATTGCTTAGATATTTTCATTTTTGGAATGTACATTTTTTGTTGGTTAATTGTGTGACTTTGCCTTATTTAAAGACAACATTCGTTGAGGTGAGCTCTGTAATCTCTGATTACCTATGTTTATGACATGTTACTT
>NW_026928875.1:0-36500 GCF_032062105.1 Saccostrea cuccullata | reverse complement strand
GGCCAGGAATTGATTAAAGAATTTGCTGCAAGTATCACAGTTTTCAAGATTCCTCAGGCAATTTTCCATTTGCCCGGGGCATTTTTTCCAAAACTTTTTTACTGCAAGAAATACATGAAAAATGAGGGGATGGATTACGCATTGGTCCTTTCTCTATCATATCCCAGCAGGAAACATTTTTCTCCGATTTTTCAAAATGACTTCATTGTTCCAAAAATAAAAAATGACAATTCCCAAAAATTAGAATATTGAAATATTTTTCAGAAAGGAGCATGTATCAATATTTTGGGTTTCCTTGATATGTAACTGAGTTATCTGTTCTAGGAATTGATTAAAGAATTTCCTGCAAGTCTCACAGTTTTCAAGATCCCTCAGGCTATTTTCAATTTGTCCTGGGGCATTTTTTCCAAACTTTTTTACTGCAAGAAATACACAAAAAATGAGGGTATGGATTACGAATTGGTCGTTTCTCTATCATATCCCAGCAAGAAAATTTTTGCTCCGATTTTTCAAAATGACCGTATTGATCCAAAAAAAAAAAAAAAAAAAAAAAAAAATACAATTCCCAAAAATTAGAATATTAGAATATTTTTCATAAAGGAGCATGTATTAATCTTTTGGGTTTGTTTGATATGGATAACGTATTGGTCCTTTTTTCTATCATGTCCAAGAAGGAAACATTCTGGTCCGATTCTTCAAAGTGACGGAATTGGTCCAAAAAAAGAAAATGACAATTCCCAAAAATTAGAATATTGAAATATTTTTCAGAAAGGATCATGTATTAATCGTTTGGGTTTGTTTGATATGTAACTGAGTTATCTGGGCCAGGAATTGATTAAAGAATTTTCTGCAAGTCTCACAGTTTTCAAGATTGTTAGGCTATTTTCCATGGCATTTCTTTCCAACTTTTCTGTTGCAAGAAATACATGAAACGTGAGGGTATGGATAACGCAATGGTCCGTTCTCTAACATGTCCCAGCAGGAAACATTTTGCTCTAATTTTTCCAAAATGACTTTATTGTTCCAAAAATAAAAAATGACAATTCCTAAAAATTAGAATGTTGAAATATTTTTTAAGAAAGGAGCATGTATTAATCTTTTGGGTTTGTTTGATAAGTTACTGAGTTATCTGGGCCAGGAATTGATTAATAAATTTCCTGCAAATCTCACAGTTTTCAAGATCCCTCAGGCTATTTTCCATTTGCCCCGGGGCATTTCTTTCCAACTTTTTTACTGCAAGAAATACATGAAATGTGAGGGTATGGATAAGCAATGGTCCTTTCTCTATCATGTCCCAGCAGGAAACATTTTGCTCCAATTTTTCAAAATGACTTTATTGTTCCAAAAATAAAAAATGACAATTCCCAAAAATTAGAATATTGAAATATTTTTTTAGAAAGAAGCATGTATCGATATTTTGGGTTTCCTTGATATGTAACTGAGTTATCTGTTCCAGGAATTGAGTAAAGAATTTCCTGCAATTCTGACAGTTTTAAGATCCCTCAGGCTATTTTCAATTTGTCCTGGGGCATTTTTTCCAAACTTTTTTACTGCAAGAAATACATGAAAAAGGAGGGTATGGATTACGAATTGGTCGTTTCTCTATCATATCCCAGCAAGAAAATTTTTGCTCCGATTTTTCAAAATGACCATATTGATTCAAAAAAAAAAAATTACAATTCCCAAAAATTGGAATATTATAATTTTTTCAGAAAGGAGCATGTATTATTCTTTTGGGTTTGTTTGATATGTGACTGAGTTATCTGGGCCAGGAATTGATTAAAGAATTTTCTGCAAGTATCACAGTTTTCAAGATTGCTCAGGCTATTTTCCCGAACATTTCTTTCCAACTTTTTTACTACAAGAAATACATGAAAAGTGAGGGTATGGATAACGCAATGGTCCTTTCTCTATTATGTCCCAGGAGGAAACATTTTGCTCTGATTTTTCAAAATGACCGTATTTGTCTCAAAAAAAAAAAATTACAATTCCCAAAAATTAGAATATTGAAATATTTTTCAGAAAGGAGCATGTATCTTTTGGGTTTGTTTGATAAGTTACTGAGTTATCTGGGCCAGGAATTGATTAATAAATTTCCTGCAAATCTCACAGTTCTCAAGATCGTTTAGGCTATTTTCTATTTGCCCCGGGGCATTTCTTTCCAACTTTTTTACTGCAAGAAATACATGAAAAGTGAGGGTATGGATAACGCAATGGTCCTTTCTCTATCATGTCCCAGCAGGAAACATTTTGCTCCGATTTCCAAAATGACTTTATTGTTCCAAAAATAAAAAATGACAATTCCTAAAAATTAGAATGTTGAAATATTTTTTAAGAAAGGAGCATGTATCAATCTTTTGGGGTTGTTTGATATGTAATTGAGTTCTCTTGGCCAGGAATTGATTAATAAATTTCCTGCAAGTCTCACAGTTTTCAAGATCCCTCAGGCTATTTTCAATTTGTCCTGGGGCATTTTTTCCAAACTTTTTTACTGCAAGAAATACATGAAAAAGGAGGGTATGGATTACGAATTGGTCGTTTCTCTATCATATCCCAGCAAGAAAATTTTTGCTCCGATTTTTCAAAATGACCATATTGATCCAAAAAAAAAAAAAATTACAATTCCCAAAAATTAGAATATTTTTCAGAAAGGAGCATGTATTAATCTTTTGGGTTTGTTTGATATGTAACTGAGATATCTGGGCCAGGAATTGATTAAAGAATTTTCTGCAAGTATCACAGTTTTCATGATCCCTCAGGCTATTTTCCATTTGCCCCGGGGCATTTCCTTCCAACTTTTTTACAGCAAAAAATACATGAAAAGTGAAGGTATGGATAATGAAATGGACCTTTTTCTATCATGTCCCAGCAGGAAACATTCTGCTCCGATTTTTCAAAATGACTTCATTGTTCCAAAAATAAAAAATGACAATTCCCAAAAATTAGAATGTTGAAATATTTTTTAGAAAGGAGCATGTATAAATCTTTTGGGGTTGTTTACTATGTAACTGAGTTATCTGGGCCAGGAATTAATTAAAGAATTTGCTGCAAGGCTCACAGTTTTCAAGATTCCTCAGGCAATTTTCCATTTGCCCGGGGCATTTTTTCCAAAACGTTTTACTGCAAGAACATGAAAAATGAGGGGATGGATTACGTATTGGTCCTTTCTCTATCATATCCCAGCAGGAAACATTTTGCTCCGATTTTTCAAAATGACCGTATTTGTCTCAAAAAAAAAAATGACAATTCCCAAAAATTAGAATATTGAAATATTTTTCAGAAAGGAGCATGTATCAATATTTTGGGTTTCCTTGATATGTAACTGAGTTATCTGTTCTAGGAATTGATTAAAGAATTTCCTGCAAGTCTCACAGTTTTCAAGATCCCTCAGGCTATTTTCAATTTGTCCTGGGGCATTTTTTCCAAACTTTTTTACTGCAAGAAATACACAAAAAATGAGGGTATGGACTACGAATTGGTCGTTTCTCTATCATATCCCAGCAAGAAAATTTTTGCTCCGATTTTTCAAAATGACCGTATTGATCCAAAAAAAAAAAAAAAAAAAAAAAAAAAAATACAATTCCCAAAAATTAGAATATTAGAATATTTTTCATAAAGGAGCATGTATTAATCTTTTGGGTTTGTTTGATATGGATAACGTATTGGTCCTTTTTCTATCATGTTCAAGAAGGAAATATTCTGGTCCGATTCTTCAAAGTGACGGAATTGGTCCAAAAAAAGAAAATGACAATTCCCAAAAATTAGAATATTGAAATATTTCTCAGAAAGGATCATGTATTAATCGTTTGGGTTTGTTTGATATGTAACTGAGTTATCTGGGCCAGGAATTGATTAAAGAATTTTCTGCAAGTCTCACAGTTTTCAAGATTGTTCAGGCTATTTTCCATGGCATTTCTTTCCAACTTTTCTGTTGCAAGAAATACATGAAAAGTGAGGGTATGGATAACGCAATGGTCCGTTCTCTATCATGTCCCAGCAGGAAACATTTTGCTCCGATTTCCAAAATGACTTTATTGTTCCAAAAATAAAAAAATGACAATTCCTAAAAATTAGAATGTTGAAATATTTTTTGAGAAAGGAGCATGTATTAATCTTTTGGGTTTGTTTGATAAGTTACTGAGTTATCTAGGCCAGGAATTGATTAATAAATTTCCTGCAAATCTCACAGTTTTCAAGATCCCTCAGGCTATTTTCCATTTGCCCCGGGGCATTTCTTTCCAACTTTTTTACTGCAAGAAATACATGAAATGTGAGGGTATGGATAAGCAATGGTCCTTTCTTTATCATGTCCCAGCAGGAAACATTTTGCTCCAATTTTTCAAAATGACTTTATTGTTCCAAAAATAAAAAATGACAATTGCCAAAAATTAGAATATTGAAATATTTTTTTAGAAAGAAGCATGTATCGATATTTTTGGTTTCCTTGATATGTAACTGAGTTATAAGTTCCAGGAATTGATTAAAGAATTTCCTGCAATTCTGACAGTTTTAAGATCCCTCAGGCTATTTTCAATTTGTCCTGGGGCATTTTTTCCAAACTTTTTTACTGCAAGAAATACATGAAAAAGGAGGGTATGGATTACGAATTGGTCGTTTCTCTATCATATCCCAGCAAGAAAATTTTTGCTCCGATTTTTCAAAATGACCATATTGATTAAAAAAAAAAAAAATTACAATTCCCAAAAATTAGAATATTATAATATTTTTCAGAAAGGAGCATGTATTAATCTTTTGGGTTTGTTTGATATGTAACTGAGTTATCTGGGCCAGGAATTGATTAAAGAATTTTCTGCAAGTCTCAGTTTTCAAGATTGCTCAGGCTATTTTCCCGAACATTTCTTTCCAACTTTTTTACTACAAGAAATACATGAAAAGTGAGGGTATGGATAACGCAATGGTCCTTTCTCTATTATGTCCCAGGAGGAAACATTTTGCTCTGATTTCCAAAATGACTTTATTGTTCCAAAAATAAAAAATGACAATTCCTAAAAATTAGAATGTTGAAATATTTTTTGAGAAAGGAGCATGTATTAATCTTTTGGGTTTGTTTGATATGTGACTGAGTTATCTGGGCCAGGAATTGATTAAAGAATTTTCTGCAAGTATCACAGTTTTCAAGATTGATCAGGCTATTTTCCATTTGTCCTGGGGCATTTTTTCCAAACTTTTTTACTGCAAGAAATACATGAAAAAGTGAGGGTATGGATAACGAATTGGTCGTTTCTCTATCATATCCCAGCAAGAAACATTTTTGCTCCTATTTTTCAAAATGAGGGTTATTGGTCAAAAAATAAAAAACGACAATTCCCAAAAATTAGAATATTGAAATATTTTTCAGAAAGGAGCATGTATAATCTTTTGGGTTTCCTTGATATGTAACTGAGTTATCTGTTCTAGGAATTGATTAAAGAATTTCCTGCAAGTCTCACAGTTTTCAAGATCCCTCAGGCTATTTTCCATTTGCCCCGGGGCATTTCTTTCCAACTTTTTTACTGCAAGAAATACATGAAATGTGAGGGTATGGATAACGTATTGGTCCTTTCTCTATCATGTCCCAGCAGGAAACATTTTGCTCCGATTTTTCAAAATGACTTTATTGTTCCAAAAATAAAAAATGACAATTCCCAAAAATTAGAATATTGAAATATTTTTTTAGAAAGGAGCATGTATCAAGCTTTTGGGGTTGTTGATATGTAACTGAGTTATCTGTTCCAGGAATTGATTAAAGAATTTCCTGCAATTCTGACAGTTTTAAGATCCCTCAGGCTATTTTCAATTTGTCCTGGGGCATTTTTTCCAAACTTTTTTACTGCAAGAAATACTCGAAAAATGAGGGTATGGATTACGAATTGGCCGTTTCTCTATCATATCCCAGCAAGAAAATTTTTGCTCCGATTTTTCAAAATGACCATATTGATTAAAAAAAAAAAAATTACAATTCCCAAAAATTAGAATATTATAATATTTTTCAGAAAGGAGCATGTATTAATCTTTTGGGTTTGTTTGATATGTAACTGAGTTATCTGGGCCAGGAATTGATTAAAGAATTTTCTGCAAGTATCACAGTTTTCAAGATTGCAGGCTATTTTCCATTTGCATTTCTTTCCAACTTTTTTACTGCAAGAAATACATGAAAAGTGAGGGTTGGATAACGCAATGGTCCTTTCTCTATCATGTCCCAGCAGGAAACATTTTTCTCAGATTTTTCAAAATGACTTTATTGTTCCAAAAATAAAAAATGACAATTCCCAAAAATTAGAATATTGAAATATTTTTTAGAAAGGAGCATGTATCGATATTTTTGGGTTTGTTTGATATGTAACTGAGTTATCTGTTCCAGGAATTGATAAAGAATTTCCTGCAAGTTCTCACAGTTTTCAAGATCCCTCAGGCTATTTTCAATTTGTCATTTTTTCCAACTTTTTTACTGCAAGAAATACATGAAAAAATGAGGGTATGGATAACGCAATGGTCCTTTCTCTATCATGTCCCAGAAGGAAACATTTTGCTCCGATTTTTCAAAATGACTTTATTGTTCCAAAAATAAAAAATGACAATTCCCAAAAATTAGAATATTGAAATATTTTTTTATAAAGTAGCATGTATCTATATTTTGGGTTTGCTTGATATGTAACTGAGTTATCTGGGCCAGGAATTGATTAAAGAATTTTCTGCAAACAGTTTTCAAGATTGTTCAGGCTATTTTCCATTTGCCTGGGGCATTTCTTTCCAACTTTTTTACTGCAAGAAATTGAAAAGTGAGGGTATGGATAACGCAATGGTCCGTTCTCTATCATGTCCCAGCAGGAAACATTTTGCTCCGATTTTTCAAACTGACGAAATAAAAAATGACAATTCCCAAAAATTGAAATATTATAATATTTTTCAGAAAGGAGCATGTATTAATCTTTTGGGTTTGTTTGATATGTAACTGAGTTATCTGGGCCAGGAATTGATTAAAGAATTTTCTGCAAGTCTCACAGTTTTCAAGATTGTTCAGGCTATTTTCCATGGCATTGCTTTCCAACTTTTCTGTTGCAAGAAATACATGAAAAGTGAGGGTATGGATAACGCAATGGTCCGTTCTCTATCATGTCCCAGCAGGAAACATTTTGCTCCGATTTCCAAAATGACTTTATTGTTCCAAAAATAAAAAAATGACAATTCCTAAAAATTAGAATGTTGAAATATTTTTTGAGAAAGGAGCATGTATTAATCTTTTGGGTTTGTTTGATAAGTTACTGAGTTATCTAGGCCAGGAATTGATTAATAAATTTCCTGCAAATCTCACAGTTTTCAAGATCCCTCAGGCTATTTTCCATTTGCCCCGGGGCATTTCTTTCCAACTTTTTTACTGCAAGAAATACATAAATGTGAGGGTATGGATAAGCATGATCATGTCCCAGCAGGAAACATTTTGCTCCAATTTTTCAAAATGACTTTATGTTCCAAAAATAAAAAATGACAATTCCCAAAAATTAGAATATTGAAATATTTTTTTAGAAAGAAGCATGTATCATATTTTGTTTCCTTGATATGTAACTGAGTTATCAGGAATTGATTAAAGAATTTCCTGCAATTCTTTTTAAGATCCCTCAGGCTATTTTCAATTTGTCCTGGGGCATTTTTTCCAAACTTTTTTACTGCAAGAAATACATGAAAAAGGAGGGTATGGATTACGAATTGGTCGTTTCTCTATCATATCCCAGCAAGAAAATTTTTGCTCCGATTTTTCAAAATGACCATATTGATCCAAAAAAAAAAAAATTACAATTCCCAAAAATTAGAATATTTTTCAGAAAGGAGCATGTATTAATCTTTTGGGTTTGTTTGATATGTAACTGAGATATCTGGGCCAGGAATTGATTAAAGAATTTTCTGCAAGTATCACAGTTTTCATGATCCCTCAGGCTATTTTCCATTTGCCCCGGGGCATTTCCTTCCAACTTTTTTACAGCAAAAAATACATGAAAAGTGAAGGTATGGATAATGAAATGGACCTTTTTCTATCATGTCCCAGCAGGAAACATTCTGCTCCGATTTTTCAAAATGACTTCATTGTTCCAAAAATAAAAAATGACAATTCCCAAAAATTAGAATGTTGAAATATTTTTTAGAAAGGAGCATGTATAAATCTTTTGGGGTTGTTTACTATGTAACTGAGTTATCTGGGCCAGGAATTAATTAAAGAATTTGCTGCAAGGCTCACAGTTTTCAAGATTCCTCAGGCAATTTTCCATTTGCCCGGGGCATTTTTTCCAAAACGTTTTACTGCAAGAACATGAAAAATGAGGGGATGGATTACGTATTGGTCCTTTCTCTATCATATCCCAGCAGGAAACATTTTGCTCCGATTTTTCAAAATGACCGTATTTGTCTCAAAAAAAAAAAAAATGACAATTCCCAAAAATTAGAATATTGAAATATTTTTCAGAAAGGAGCATGTATCAATATTTTGGGTTTCCTTGATATGTAACTGAGTTATCTGTTCTAGGAATTGATTAAAGAATTTCCTGCAAGTCTCACAGTTTTCAAGATCCCTCAGGCTATTTTCAATTTGTCCTGGGGCATTTTTTCCAAACTTTTTTACTGCAAGAAATACACAAAAAATGAGGGTATGGACTACGAATTGGTCGTTTCTCTATCATATCCCAGCAAGAAAATTTTTGCTCCGATTTTTCAAAATGACCGTATTGATCAAAAAAAAAAAAAAAAAAAAAAAAAAAATACAATTCCCAAAAATTAGAATATTAGAATATTTTTCATAAAGGAGCATGTATTAATCTTTTGGGTTTGTTTGATATGGATAACGTATTGGTCCTTTTTTCTATCATGTCCAAGAAGGAAACATTCTGCTCCGATTCTTCAAAGTGACGGAATTGGTCCAAAAAAAGAAAATGACAATTCCCAAAAATTAGAATATTGAAATATTTCTCAGAAAGGATCATGTATTAATCGTTTGGGTTTGTTTGATATGTAACTGAGTTATCTGGGCCAGGAATTGATTAAAGAATTTTCTGCAAGTCTCACAGTTTTCAAGATTGTTCAGGCTATTTTCCATGGCATTTCTCTCCAACTTTTCTGTTGCAAGAAATACATGAAAAGTGAGGGTATGGATAACGCAATGGTCCGTTCTCTATCATGTCCCAGCAGGAAACATTTTGCTCCGATTTCCAAAATGACTTTATTGTTCCAAAAATAAAAAAATGACAATTCCTAAAAATTAGAATGTTGAAATATTTTTTGAGAAAGGAGCATGTATTAATCTTTTGGGTTTGTTTGATAAGTTACTGAGTTATCTAGGCCAGGAATTGATTAATAAATTTCCTGCAAATCTCACAGTTTTCAAGATCCCTCAGGCTATTTTCCATTTGCCCCGGGGCATTTCTTTCCAACTTTTTTACTGCAAGAAATACATGAAATGTGAGGGTATGGATAAGCAATGGTCCTTTCTTTATCATGTCCCAGCAGGAAACATTTTGCTCCAATTTTTCAAAATGACTTTATTGTTCCAAAAATAAAAAATGACAATTGCCAAAAATTAGAATATTGAAATATTTTTTTAGAAAGAAGCATGTATCGATATTTTTGGTTTCCTTGATATGTAACTGAGTTATAAGTTCCAGGAATTGATTAAAGAATTTCCTGCAATTCTGACAGTTTTAAGATCCCTCAGGCTATTTTCAATTTGTCCTGGGGCATTTTTTCCAAACTTTTTTACTGCAAGAAATACATGAAAAAGGAGGGTATGGATTACGAATTGGTCGTTTCTCTATCATATCCCAGCAAGAAAATTTTTGCTCCGATTTTTCAAAATGACCATATTGATTCAAAAAAAAAAAATTACAATTCCCAAAAATTGGAATATTATAATGTTTTTCAGAAAGGAGCATGTATTATTCTTTTGGGTATGTTTGATATGTGACTGAGTTATCTGGGCCAGGAATTGATTAAAGAATTTTCTGCAAGTATCACAGTTTTCAAGATTGCTCAGGCTATTTTCCCGAACATTTCTTTCCAACTTTTTTACCACAAGAAATACATGAAAAGTGAGGGTATGGATAACGCAATGGTCCTTTCTCTATCATGTCCCAGGAGGAAACATTTTGCTCTGATTTCCAAAATGACTTTATTGTTCCAAAAATAAAAAAATACAATTCCCAAACATTAGAATATTGAAATATTTCTCAGAAAGGATCATGTATTAATCGTTTGGGTTTGTTTGATATGTAACTGAGTTATCTGGGCCAGGAATTGATTAAAGAATTTTCTGCAAGTCTCACATTTTTCAAGATTGTTCAGGCTATTTTCCATGGCATTTCTCTCCAACTTTTCTGTTGCAAGAAATACATGAAAAGTGAGGGTATGGATAACGCAATGGTCCGTTCTCTATCATGTCCCAGCAGGAAACATTTTGCTCCGATTTCCAAAATGACTTTATTGTTCCAAAAATAAAAAAATGACAATTCCTAAAAATTAGAATGTTGAAATATTTTTTGAGAAAGGAGCATGTATTAATCTTTTGGGTTTGTTTGATAAGTTACTGAGTTATCTGGCCAGGAATTGATTAATAAATTTCCTGCAAATCTCACAGTTTTCAAGATCCCTCAGGCTATTTTCCATTTGCCCCGGGGCATTTCTTTCCAACTTTTTTACTGCAAGAAATACATGAAATGTGAGGGTATGGATAAGCAATGGTCCTTTCTTTATCATGTCCCAGCAGGAAACATTTTGCTCCAATTTTTCAAAATGACCATATTGATCCAAAAAAAAAAAAAATTACAATTCCCAAAAATTAGAATATTTTTCAGAAAGGAGCATGTATTAATCTTTTGGGTTTGTTTGATATGTAACTGAGATATCTGGGCCAGGAATTGATTAAAGAATTTTCTGCAAGTATCACAGTTTTCATGATCCCTCAGGCTATTTTCCATTTGCCCCGGGGCATTTCCTTCCAACTTTTTTACAGCAAAAAATACATGAAAAGTGAAGGTATGGATAATGAAATGGACCTTTTTCTATCATGTCCCAGCAGGAAACATTCTGCTCCGATTTTTCAAAATGACTTCATTGTTCCAAAAATAAAAAATGACAATTCCCAAAAATTAGAATGTTGAAATATTTTTTAGAAAGGAGCATGTATAAATCTTTTGGGGTTGTTTACTATGTAACTGAGTTATCTGGGCCAGGAATTAATTAAAGAATTTGCTGCAAGGCTCACAGTTTTCAAGATTCCTCAGGCAATTTTCCATTTGCCCGGGGCATTTTTTCCAAAACGTTTTACTGCAAGAACATGAAAAATGAGGGGATGGATTACGTATTGGTCCTTTCTCTATCATATCCCAGCAGGAAACATTTTGCTCCGATTTTTCAAAATGACCGTATTTGTCTCAAAAAAAAAAATGACAATTCCCAAAAATTAGAATATTGAAATATTTTTCAGAAAGGAGCATGTATCAATATTTTGGGTTTCCTTGATATGTAACTGAGTTATCTGTTCTAGGAATTGATTAAAGAATTTCCTGCAAGTCTCACAGTTTTCAAGATCCCTCAGGCTATTTTCAATTTGTCCTGGGGCATTTTTTCCAAACTTTTTTACTGCAAGAAATACACAAAAAATGAGGGTATGGACTACGAATTGGTCGTTTCTCTATCATATCCCAGCAAGAAAATTTTTGCTCCGATTTTTCAAAATGACCGTATTGATCAAAAAAAAAAAAAAAAAAAAAAAAAATACAATTCCCAAAAATTAGAATATTAGAATATTTTTCATAAAGGAGCATGTATTAATATTTTTGGTTTGTTTGATATGGATAACGTATTGGTCCTTTTTTCTATCATGTCCAAGAAGGAAACATTCTGCTCCGATTCTTCAAAGTGACGGAATTGGTCCAAAAAAAGAAAATGACAATTCCCAAAAATTAGAATATTGAAATATTTCTCAGAAAGGATCATGTATTAATCGTTTGGGTTTGTTTGATATGTAACTGAGTTATCTGGGCCAGGAATTGATTAAAGAATTTTCTGCAAGTCTCACAGTTTTCAAGATTGTTCAGGCTATTTTCCATGGCATTTCTCTCCAACTTTTCTGTTGCAAGAAATACATGAAAAGTGAGGGTATGGATAACGCAATGGTCCGTTCTCTATCATGTCCCAGCAGGAAACATTTTGCTCCGATTTCCAAAATGACTTTATTGTTCCAAAAATAAAAAAATGACAATTCCTAAAAATTAGAATGTTGAAATATTTTTTGAGAAAGGAGCATGTATTAATCTTTTGGGTTTGTTTGATAAGTTACTGAGTTATCTAGGCCAGGAATTGATTAATAAATTTCCTGCAAATCTCACAGTTTTCAAGATCCCTCAGGCTATTTTCCATTTGCCCCGGGGCATTTCTTTCCAACTTTTTTACTGCAAGAAATACATGAAATGTGAGGGTATGGATAAGCAATGGTCCTTTCTTTATCATGTCCCAGCAGGAAACATTTTGCTCCAATTTTTCAAAATGACTTTATTGTTCCAAAAATAAAAAATGACAATTGCCAAAAATTAGAATATTGAAATATTTTTTTAGAAAGAAGCATGTATCGATATTTTTGGTTTCCTTGATATGTAACTGAGTTATAAGTTCCAGGAATTGATTAAAGAATTTCCTGCAATTCTGACAGTTTTAAGATCCCTCAGGCTATTTTCAATTTGTCCTGGGGCATTTTTTCCAAACTTTTTTACTGCAAGAAATACATGAAAAAGGAGGGTATGGATTACGAATTGGTCGTTTCTCTATCATATCCCAGCAAAAATTTTTGCTCCGATTTTTCAAAATGACCATATTGATTCAAAAAAAAAAATTACAATTCCCAAAAATTGGAATATTATAATGTTTTTCAGAAAGGAGCATGTATTATTCTTTTGGGTATGTTTGATATGTGACTGAGTTATCTGGGCCAGGAATTGATTAAAGAATTTTCTGCAAGTATCACAGTTTTCAAGATTGCTCAGGCTATTTTCCCGAACATTTCTTTCCAACTTTTTTACCACAAGAAATACATGAAAAGTGAGGGTATGGATAACGCAATGGTCCTTTCTCTATCATGTCCCAGGAGGAAACATTTTGCTCTGATTTCCAAAATGACTTTATTGTTCCAAAAATAAAAAAATACAATTCCCAAACATTAGAATATTGAAATATTTCTCAGAAAGGATCATGTATTAATCGTTTGGGTTTGTTTGATATGTAACTGAGTTATCTGGGCCAGGAATTGATTAAAGAATTTTCTGCAAGTCTCACATTTTTCAAGATTGTTCAGGCTATTTTCCATGGCATTTCTCTCCAACTTTTCTGTTGCAAGAAATACATGAAAAGTGAGGGTATGGATAACGCAATGGTCCGTTCTCTATCATGTCCCAGCAGGAAACATTTTGCTCCGATTTCCAAAATGACTTTATTGTTCCAAAAATAAAAAAATGACAATTCCTAAAAATTAGAATGTTGAAATATTTTTTGAGAAAGGAGCATGTATTAATCTTTTGGGTTTGTTTGATAAGTTACTGAGTTATCTGGGCCAGGAATTGATTAATAAATTTGCTGCAAATCTCACAGTTTTCAAGATCCCTCAGGCTATTTTCCATTTGCCCCGGGGCATTTCTTTCCAGCTTTTTTACTGCAAGAAATACATGAAATGTGAGGGTCCTTTCTCTATCATATCCCAGCAAGAAAATTTTTGCTCCGATTTTTCAAAATGACCATATTGATCCAAAAAAAAAAAAATTACAATTCCCAAAAATTAGAATATTTTTCAGAAAGGAGCATGTATTAATCTTTTGGGTTTGTTTGATATGTAACTGAGATATCTGGGCCAGGAATTGATTAAAGAATTTTCTGCAAGTATCACAGTTTTCATGATCCCTCAGGCTATTTTCCATTTGCCCCGGGGCATTTCCTTCCAACTTTTTTACAGCAAAAAATACATGAAAAGTGAAGGTATGGATAATGAAATGGACCTTTTTCTATCATGTCCCAGCAGGAAACATTCTGCTCCGATTTTTCAAAATGACTTCATTGTTCCAAAAATAAAAAATGACAATTCCCAAAAATTAGAATGTTGAAATATTTTTTAGAAAGGAGCATGTATAAATCTTTTGGGGTTGTTTACTATGTAACTGAGTTATCTGGGCCAGGAATTAATTAAAGAATTTGCTGCAAGGCTCACAGTTTTCAAGATTCCTCAGGCAATTTTCCATTTGCCCGGGGCATTTTTTCCAAAACGTTTTACTGCAAGAACATGAAAAATGAGGGGATGGATTACGTATTGGTCCTTTCTCTATCATATCCCAGCAGGAAACATTTTGCTCCGATTTTTCAAAATGACCGTATTTGTCTCAAAAAAAAAAAATGACAATTCCCAAAAATTAGAATATTGAAATATTTTTCAGAAAGGAGCATGTATCAATATTTTGGGTTTCCTTGATATGTAACTGAGTTATCTGTTCTAGGAATTGATTAAAGAATTTCCTGCAAGTCTCACAGTTTTCAAGATCCCTCAGGCTATTTTCAATTTGTCCTGGGGCATTTTTTCCAAACTTTTTTACTGCAAGAAATACACAAAAAATGAGGGTATGGACTACGAATTGGTCGTTTCTCTATCATATCCCAGCAAGAAAATTTTTGCTCCGATTTTTCAAAATGACCGTATTGATCCAAAAAAAAAAAAAAAAAAAAAAAAAAATACAATTCCCAAAAATTAGAATATTAGAATATTTTTCATAAAGGAGCATGTATTAATCTTTTGGGTTTGTTTGATATGGATAACGTATTGGTCCTTTTTCTATCATGTTCAAGAAGGAAATATTCTGGTCCGATTCTTCAAAGTGACGGAATTGGTCCAAAAAAAGAAAATGACAATTCCCAAAAATTAGAATATTGAAATATTTCTCAGAAAGGATCATGTATTAATCGTTTGGGTTTGTTTGATATGTAACTGAGTTATCTGGGCCAGGAATTGATTAAAGAATTTTCTGCAAGTCTCACAGTTTTCAAGATTGTTCAGGCTATTTTCCATGGCATTGCTTTCCAACTTTTCTGTTGCAAGAAATACATGAAACGTGAGGGTATGGATAACGCAATGGTCCGTTCTCTATCATGTCCCAGCAGGAAACATTGCTCCGATTTCCAAAATGACTTTATTGTTCCAAAAATAAAAAAATGACAATTCCTAAAAATTAGAATGTTGAAATATTTTTTGAGAAAGGAGCATGTATTAATCTTTTGGGTTTGTTTGATAAGTTACTGAGTTATCTAGGCCAGGAATTGATTAATAAATTTCCTGCAAATCTCACAGTTTTCAAGATCCCTCAGGCTATTTTCCATTTGCCCCGGGGCATTTCTTTCCAACTTTTTTACTGCAAGAAATACATGAAATGTGAGGGTATGGATAAGCAATGGTCCTTTCTTTATCATGTCCCAGCAGGAAACATTTTGCTCCAATTTTTCAAAATGACTTTATTGTTCCAAAAATAAAAAATGACAATTGCCAAAAATTAGAATATTGAAATATTTTTTTAGAAAGAAGCATGTATCGATATTTTTGGTTTCCTTGATATGTAACTGAGTTATAAGTTCCAGGAATTGATTAAAGAATTTCCTGCAATTCTGACAGTTTTAAGATCCCTCAGGCTATTTTCAATTTGTCCTGGGGCATTTTTTCCAAACTTTTTTACTGCAAGAAATACATGAAAAAGGAGGGTATGGATTACGAATTGGTCGTTTCTCTATCATATCCCAGCAAGAAAATTTTTGCTCCGACTTTTCAAAATGACCATATTGATTAAAAAAAAAAAATTACAATTCCCAAAAATTAGAATATTATAATATTTTTCAGAAAGGAGCATGTATTAATCTTTTGGGTTTGTTTGATATGTAACTGAGTTATCTGGGCCAGGAATTGATTAAAGAATTTTCTGCAAGTATCACAGTTTTCAAGATTGCTCAGGCTATTTTCCCGAACATTTCTTTCCAACTTTTTTACCACAAGAAATACATGAAAAGTGAGGGTATGGATAACGCAATGGTCCTTTCTCTATCATGTCCCAGCAGGAAACAGTATGCTCTGATTTCCAAAATGACTATTGTTCCAAAAATAAAAAAATACAATTCCCAAAAATTAGAATATTGAAATATTTTTTAGAAAGGATCATGTATTAATCTTTTGGGTTTGTTTGATATGTAACTGAGTTATCTGGGCCAGGAATTGATTAAAGAATTATCTGCAAGTCACACAGTTTAAAAGATTGATCATGATATTTTCCATGGCATTTCTCTCCAACTTTTCTGTTGCAAGAAATACATGAAAAGTGAGGGTATGGATAACGCAATGGTCCGTTCTCTATCATGTCCCAGCAGGAAACATTCTGCTCCGATTTTTCAAAATGACTTCATTGTTCCAAAAATAAAAAATGACAATTCCCAAAAATTAGAATGTTGAAATATTTTTTAAGAAAGGAGCATGTATTAATCTATTGGGTTTGTTTGATAAGTTACTGAGTTATCTGGGCCAGGAATTGATTAATAAATTTGCTGCAAATCTCACAGTTTTCAAGATCCCTCAGGCTATTTTCCATTTCCCCCGGGGCATTTCTTTCCAACTTTTTTACTGCAAGAAATACATGATAAGTGAGGGTATGGATAACGTATTGGTCCTTTCTCTATCATGTCCCAGCAGGAAACATTTTGCTCCGATTTTTCAAAGTGACGTTATGAGTCCAAAAATAAAAAATGACAATTCCCAGAAAATAGAATATTGAAATATTTTTTCAGAAAGAAGCATGTATCGATATTTTGGGTTTCCTTGATATGTAACTGAGTTATCTGTTCCAGGAATTGATTAAAGAATTTCCTGCAATTCTGACAGTTTTAAGATCCCTCAGGCTATTTTCAATTTGTCCTGGGGCATTTTTTCCAAACTTTTTTACTGGAAGAAATACATGAAAAAGGAGGGTATGGATTACGAATTGGTCGTTTCTCTATCATATCCCAGCAAGAAAATTTTTGCTCCGATTTTTCAAAATGACCATATTGATCCAAAAAAAAAAAAAATTACAATTCCCAAAAATTAGAATATTTTTCAGAAAGGAGCATGTATTAATCTTTTGGGTTTGTTTGATATGTAACTGAGATATCTGGGCCAGGAATTGATTAAAGAATTTTCTGCAAGTATCACAGTTTTCATGATCCCTCAGGCTATTTTCCATTTGCCCCGGGGCATTTCCTTCCAACTTTTTTACAGCAAAAAATACATGAAAAGTGAAGGTATGGATAATGAAATGGACCTTTTTCTATCATGTCCCAGCAGGAAACATTCTGCTCCGATTTTTCAAAATGACTTCATTGTTCCAAAAATAAAAAATGACAATTCCCAAAAATTAGAATGTTGAAATATTTTTTAGAAAGGAGCATGTATAAATCTTTTGGGGTTGTTTACTATGTAACTGAGTTATCTGGGCCAGGAATTAATTAAAGAATTTGCTGCAAGGCTCACAGTTTTCAAGATTCCTCAGGCAATTTTCCATTTGCCCGGGGCATTTTTTCCAAAACGTTTTACTGCAAGAACATGAAAAATGAGGGGATGGATTACGTATTGGTCCTTTCTCTATCATATCCCAGCAGGAAACATTTTGCTCCGATTTTTCAAAATGACCGTATTTGTCTCAAAAAAAAAAATGACAATTCCCAAAAATTAGAATATTGAAATATTTTTCAGAAAGGAGCATGTATCAATATTTTGGGTTTCCTTGATATGTAACTGAGTTATCTGTTCTAGGAATTGATTAAAGAATTTCCTGCAAGTCTCACAGTTTTCAAGATCCCTCAGGCTATTTTCAATTTGTCCTGGGGCATTTTTTCCAAACTTTTTTACTGCAAGAAATACACAAAAAATGAGGGTATGGATACGAATTGGTCGTTTCTCTATCATATCCCAGCAAGAAAATTTTTGCTCCGATTTTTCAAAATGACCGTATTGATCATACAATTCCCAAAAATTAGAATATTAGAATATTTTTCATAAAGGAGCATGTATTAATCTTTTGGGTTTGTTTGATATGGATAACGTATTGGTCCTTTTTTCTATCATGTCCAAGAAGGAAACATTCTGCTCCGATTCTTCAAAGTGACGGAATTGGTCCAAAAATAAAAAAATACAATTCCCAAACATTAGAATATTGAAATATTTCTCAGAAAGGATCATGTATTAATCGTTTGGGTTTGTTTGATATGTAACTGAGTTATCTGGGCCAGGAATTGATTAAAGAATTTTCTGCAAGTCTCACAGTTTTCAAGATTGTTCAGGCTATTTTCCATGGCATTTCTTTCCAACTTTTCTGTTGCAAGAAATACATGAAAAGTGAGGGTATGGATAACGCAATGGTCCGTTCTCTATCATGTCCCAGCAGGAAACATTTTGCTCCGATTTCCAAAATGACTTTATTGTTCCAAAAATAAAAAAATGACAATTCCTAAAAATTAGAATGTTGAAATATTTTTTGAGAAAGGAGCATGTATTAATCTTTTGGGTTTGTTTGATAAGTTACTGAGTTATCTAGGCCAGGAATTGATTAATAAATTTCCTGCAAATCTCACAGTTTTCAAGATCCCTCAGGCTATTTTCCATTTGCCCCGGGGCATTTCTTTCCAACTTTTTTACTGCAAGAAATACATGAAATGTGAGGGTATGGATAAGCAATGGTCCTTTCTTTATCATGTCCCAGCAGGAAACATTCTGCTCCGATTTTTCAAAATGACTTCATTGTTCCAAAAATAAAAAATGACAATTCCCAAAAATTAGAATGTTGAAATATTTTTTAGAAAGAAGCATGTATCGATATTTTTGGTTTCCTTGATATGTAACTGAGTTATCTGTTCCAGGAATTGATTAAAGAATTTCCTGCAATTCTGACAGTTTTAAGATCCCTCAGGCTATTTTCAATTTGTCCTGGGGCATTTTTTCCAAACTTTTTTACTGCAAGAAATACATGAAAAAGGAGGGTATGGATTACGAATTGGTCGTTTCTCTATCATATCCCAGCAAGAAAATTTTTGCTCCGATTTTTCAAAATGACCATATTGATTCAAAAAAAAAAAAAAAAAAAAAAAAAATTACAATTCCCAAAAATTGGAATATTAGAATATTTTTCATAAAGGAGCATGTATTAATCTTTTGGGTTTGTTTGATATGTAACTGAGTTATCTGGGCCAGGAATTGATTAAAGAATTTTCTGCAAGTATCACAGTTTTCAAGATTGCTCAGGCTATTTTCCCGAACATTTCTTTCCAACTTTTTTACTACAAGAAATACATGAAAAGTGAGGGTATGGATAACGCAATGGTCCGTTCTCTATCATGTCCCAGCAGGAAACATTTTGCTCCGATTTCCAAAATGACTTTATTGTTCCAAAAATAAAAAAATGACAATTCCAAAAAATTAGAATATTAGAATATTTTTCAGAAAGGAGCATGTATTAATCTTTTGGGTTTGTTTGATATGTACTGAGTTATCTGGGCCAGGAATTGATTAAAGAATTTGCTGCAAGTCTCACAGTTTTCAAGATCCCTCAGGCTATTTTCCATTTGCCCCGGGGCATTTCTTTCCAACTTTTTTATTGCAAGAAATACATGAAAAGTGAGGGTATGGATAAGCAATGGTCCTTTCTCTATCATGTCCCAGCAGGAAACATTTTGCTCCGATTTTTCAAAATGAATCTATTGTTCCAAAAATAAAAAATGACAATTCCCAAAAATTAGAATGTTGAAATATTTTTTACAAAGGAGCATGTATCGATACTTTTGGTTTCCTGGATATGTAACTGAGTTATCTGGGCCAGGAATTGATTAAAGAATTTCCTGCAAGGCTCACAGTTTTCAAGATCCCTCAGGCTATTTTCCATTTGCCACGTTGCATTTCTTTCCAGCTTTTTTACTGCAAGTAATACATGAAATGTGAGGGTCCTTTCTCTATCATATCCCAGCAGGAAACATTTTGCTCCGATTTTTCAAAATGACGGTATTGGTACAAAAAAAAAAAAATTACAATTACCAAAAATTAGAATATTTTTCAGAAAGGAGCATGTATTAATCTTTTGGGTTTGTTTGATATGTAACTGAGTTATCTGGGCCAGGAATTGATTAAAGAATTTTCTGCAAGTATCACAGTTTTCAAGATCCCTCAGGCTATTTTCCATTTGCCCCGGGGCATTTCTTTCCAACTTTTTTACTGCAAGAAATACATGATAAGTGAGGGTATGGATAAGCAATGGTCCTTTCTCTATCATGTCCCAGCAGGAAACATTTTGCTCCGATTTTTCAAAATGACTTTATTGTTCCAAAAATAAAAAATGACAATTCCCAAAAATTAGAATGAAATATTTTTTGACAATTCCCAGAAAGGAGCATGTATTAATCTTTTGGGTTTGTTTGATATGTAACTGAGTTATCTGGGCCAGGAATTGATTCAAGGATTTCCTGCAAATCTCACAGTTTTCAAGATCCCTCAGGCTATTTTCCATTTGCCCCGGGGCATTTCTTTCCAGCTTTTTTACTGCAAGAAATACATGAAATGTGAGGGTCCTTTCTCTATCATATCCCAGCAGGAAACATTTTGCTCCAATTTTTCAAAATGACTTTATTGTTCCAAAAATAAAAAATGACAATTCCCAAAAATTAGAATATTGATATATTTTTCAAAAAGGAGCATGTATTAATCTTTTGGGTTTGTTTGATATGTAACTGAGTTATCTGTTCCAGGAATTGATTAAAGAATTTCCTGCAAGTCTCACAGTTTTCAAGATCCCTCAGGCTATTTTCAATTTGTCCTGGGGCATTTTTTCCAAACTTTTTTACTGCAAGAAATACAAGAAAATTGAGGGTATGGATACGTATTGGTCCTTTCTCTATCATATCCCAGCAGGAAACATTTTGCTCCGATTTTTCAAAATGACCGTAATGATCCAAAAAAAACAAAAACAAAAAAAAAAAACAAAAAAAAAAAATGACAATTCCCAAAAATTAGAATATTGAAATATTTTTCAGAAAGGAGCATGTATTAATCTTTTGGGTTATGTAACTGAGTTATCTGTTCCAGGAATTGATTAAAGAATTTCCTGCAATACAGTTTTAAGATCCCTCAGGAAACTTTTTTACTGCACATAAAAAGGAGGGTTGGTCGTTTCTCCTTTTTCAAAATGACCATATTGATTCAAAAAAAAAAAAATTACAATTCCCAAAAATTAGAATATTTTGTTTTTCATCATGTTCAAAGGAAATATTCTGCATGTATTAAAAAAAGAAAATCAATTCCCAAAAATTAGAATATTGAAATATTTCTCAGAAAGGATCATGTATTAATCGTTTGGGTTTGTTTGATATGTAACTGAGTTATCTGGGCCAGGAATTGATTAAAGAATTTTCTGCAAGTCTCACAGTTTTCAAGATTGTTCAGGCTATTTTCCATGGCATTTCTTTCCAACTTTTCTGTTGCAATAGAAATACATGAAAAGTGAGGGTATGGATAACGCAATGGTCCGTTCTCTATCATGTCCCAGCAGGTAACATTTTGCTCCGATTTCCAAAATGACTTTATTGTTCCAAAAATAAAAAATGACAATTCCTAAAAATTAGAATGTTGAAATATTTTTTAAGAAAGGAGCATGTATTAATCTTTTGGGTTTGTTTGATAAGTTACTGAGTTATCTAGGCCAGGAATTGATTAATAAATTTCCTGCAAATCTCACAGTTTTCAAGATCCCTCAGGCTATTTTCCATTTGCCCCGGGGCATTTCTTTCCAACTTTTTTACTGCAAGAAATACATGAAATGTGAGGGTATGGATAAGCAATGGTCCTTTCTCTATCATGTCCCAGCAGGAAACATTTTGCTCCAATTTTTCAAAATGACTTTATTGTTCCAAAAATAAAAAATGACAATTCCCAAAAATTAGAATATTGAAATATTTTTTTAGAAAGAAGCATGTGTATTTTTGGTTTCCTTGATATGTAACTGAGTTATCTGTTCCAGGAATTGATTAAAGAATTTCCTGCAATTCTGACAGTTTTTAGATCCCTCAGGCTATTTTCAATTTGTCCTGGGGTATTTTTTCCAAACTTTTTTACTGCAAGAAATACATGAAAAAGGAGGGTATGGATTACGAATTGGTCGTTTCTCTATCATATCCCAGCAAGAAAATTTTTGCTCCGACTTTTCAAAATGACCATATTGATTAAAAAAAAAAAATTACAATTCCCAAAAATTAGAATATTATAATATTTTTCAGAAAGGAGCATGTATTAATCTTTTGGGTTTGTTTGATATGTAACTGAGTTATCTGGGCCAGGAATTGATTAAAGAATTTTCTGCAAGTCTCACAGTTTTCAAGATTGTTTTCAGGCTATTTTCCATTTGCCCATTTCTTTCCAACTTTTTTACTACAAGAAATACATGAAAAGTGAGGGTATGGATAACGCAATGGTCCGTTCTCTATCATGTCCCAGCAGGTAACATTTTGCTCCGATTTCCAAAATGACTTTATTGTTCCAAAAATAAAAAATGACAATTCCCAAAAATTGAAATATTAAAAATATTTTTCACATAGGAGCATGTATTAATCTTTTGGGTTTGTTTGATATGTAACTGAGTTATCTGGGCCAGGAATTGATTAAAGAATTTGCTGCAAGTCTCACAGTTTTCAAGATTGTTCAGGCTATTTTCCATGGCATTGCTTTCCAACTTTTTTACTGCAAGAAATACATGAAATGTGAGGGTATGGATAAGCAATGGTCCTTTCTCTATCATGTCCCAGCAGGAAACATTTTGCTCCGATTTTTCAAAATGACTTTATTGTTCCAAAAATAAAAAATGACAATTCCCAAAAATTAGAATATTGATATATTTTTTTAAAAAGAAGCATGTATCGATATTTTGGGTTTCCTTGATATGTAACTGAGTTATCTGTTCCAGGAATTGATTAAAGAATTTCCTGCAATTCTGACAGTTTTAAGATCCCTCAGGCTATTTTCAATTTGTCCTGGGGCATTTTTTCCAAACTTTTTTACTGCAAGAAATACATGAAAAAGGAGGGTATGGATTACGAATTGGTCGTTTCTCTATCATATCCCAGCAAGAAAATTTTTGCTCCGATTTTTCAAAATGAAGGTATTACTCCAAAAATAAAAAAATGTCATTTCCACAAAATTAGAATAGTGAAATATTTTTCAGAAAGGAGCATGTATTAATCTTTTGGGTTTGTTTGATATGTAACTGAGATATCTGGGCCAGGAATTGATTAAAGAATTTTCTGCAAGTATCACAGTTTTCATGATCCCTCAGGCTATTTTCCATTTGCCCCGGGGCATTTCCTTCCAACTTTTTTACAGCAAAAAATACATGAAAAGTGAAGGTATGGATAATGAAATGGACCTTTTTCTATCATGTCCCAGCAGGAAACATTCTGCTCCGATTTTTCAAAATGACTTTATTGTTCCAAAAATAAAAAATGACAATTCCCAAAAATTAGAATGTTGAAATATTTTTTAGAAAGGAGCATGTATAAATCTTTTGGGGTTGTTTACTATGTAACTGAGTTATCTGGGCCAGGAATTGATTAAAGAATTTGCTGCAAGGCTCACAGTTTTCAAGATTCCTCAGGCAATTTTCCATTTGCCCGGGGCATTTTTTCCAAAATTTTTTACTGCAAGAAATACATGAAAAATGAGGGGATGGATTACGTATTGGTCCTTTCTCTATCATATCCCAGCAGGAAACATTTTGCTCCGATTTTTCAAAATGACCGTATTTGTCTAAAAAAAAAAAATGACAATTCCCAAAAATTAGAATATTGAAATATTTTTCAGAAAGGAGCATGTATCAATATTTTGGGTTTCCTTGATATGTAACTGAGTTATCTGTTCTAGGAATTGATTAAAGAATTTCCTGCAAGTCTCACAGTTTTCAAGATCCCTCAGGCTATTTTCAATTTGTCCTGGGGCATTTTTTCCAAACTTTTTTACTGCAAGAAATACACGAAAAATGAGGGTATGGATTACGAATTGGTCGTTTCTCTATCATATCCCAGCAAGAAAATTTTTGCTCCGATTTTTCAAAATGACCGTATTGATCCAAAAAAAAAAAAAAAAAAAAAAAAAAATTAACAATTCCCAAAAATTAGAATATTAGAATATTTTTAAGAAAGGAGCATGTATTAATTTTTGGGTTTGTTTGATATGTAGAATCTGGGCCAGGAATATTAAAGAATTTTTTGCAATCTTTTTCATAAAGATCATCAGGCTATTTTCATTTGGGGGCATTTGTTTGCAAGAAATACATGAAAAAGAGGGTATGGATATGGATATTGGTCCTTTTTCTATCATGTCCAAGAAGGAAACATTCTGCTCCGATTCTTCAAAGTGACGGAATTGGTCCAAAAAAAAAAATGACAATTCCCAAAAATTAGAATATTGAAATATTTTTCAGAAAGGATCATGTATTAATCGTTTGGGTTTGTTTGATATGTAACTGAGTTATCTGGGCCAGGAATTGATTAAAGAATTTTCTGCAAGTCTCACAGTTTTCAAGATTGTTCAGGCTATTTTCCATGGCATTTCTTTCCAACTTTTCTGTTGCAAGAAATACATGAAAAGTGAGGGTATGGATAACGCAATGGTCCGTTCTCTATCATGTCCCAGCAGGAAACATTTTGCTCCGATTTCCAAAATGACTTTATTGTTCCAAAAATAAAAAAATGACAATTCCTAAAAATTAGAATGTTGAAATATTTTTTGAGAAAGGAGCATGTATTAATCTTTTGGGTTTGTTTGATAAGTTACTGAGTTATCTAGGCCAGGAATTGATTAATAAATTTCCTGCAAATCTCACAGTTTTCAAGATCCCTCAGGCTATTTTCCATTTGCCCCGGGGCATTTCTTTCCAACTTTTTTACTGCAAGAAATACATGAAATGTGAGGGTATGGATAAGCAATGGTCCTTTCTCTATCATGTCCCAGCAGGAAACATTTTGCTCCAATTTTTCAAAATGACTTTATTGTTCCAAAAATAAAAAATGACAATTCCCAAAAATTAGAATGTTGAAATATTTTTTAGAAAGAAGCATGTATCGATATTTTTGGTTTCCTTGATATGTAACTGAGTTATCTGTTCCAGGAATTGATTAAAGAATTTCCTGCAATTCTGACAGTTTTAAGATCCCTCAGGCTATTTTCAATTTGTCCTGGGGCATTTTTTCCAAACTTTTTTACTGCAAGAAATACATGAAAAAGGAGGGTATGGATTACGAATTGGTCGTTTCTCTATCATATCCCAGCAAGAAAATTTTTGCTCCGATTTTTCAAAATGACCATATTGATTCAAAAAAAAAAATTACAATTCCCAAAAATTAGAATATTAGAATATTTTTCAGAAAGGAGCATGTATTAATCTTTTGGGTTTGTTTGATATGTAACTGAGTTATCTGGGCCAGGAATTGATTAAAGAATTTTCTGCAAGTCACACAGTTTTCAAGATTGCTCAGGCTATTTTCCATTTGAACATTTCTTTCCAACTTTTTTACTACAAGAAATACATGAAAAGTGAGGGTATGGATAACGCAATGGTCCGTTCTCTATCATGTCCCAGCAGGTAACATTTTGCTCCGATTTCCAAAATGACTTTATTGTTCCAAAAATAAAAAATGACAATTCCCAAAAATTAGAATATTGAAATATTTTTTAAAAAGGAGCATGTATCAATCTTTTGGGGTTGTTTATTATGTTACTGAGTTATCTGGACCAGGAATTGATTAAAGAATTTCCTGCAAGTCTCACAGTTTTCAAGATCCCTCAGGCTATTTTCCATTTGCCCGGGGTATTTTTTTCCAAACCTTTTTACTGGAAGAAATGCACGAAAAATGAGGTATGGATAACGTATTGGTCCTTTCTCTATCATGTCCCAGCAGGAAACATTTTGCTCCAATTTTTCAAAGTGACGTTATGAGTCCAAAAATAAAAAATGACAATTCCCAGAAAATAGAATATTGAAATATTTTTCAGAAAGGAGCATGTATCAATTTTTTGGGTTTCCTTGATATGTAACTGAGTTATCTGTTCTAGGAATTGATTAAAGAATTTCCTGCAAGTCTCACAGTTTTCAAGATCCCTCAGGCTATTTTCAATTTGTCCTGGGGCATTTTTTCCAAACTTTTTTATCATGCAAAAATTTTTGCTCCGATTTTTCAAAATGAGCGTATTGATCCAAAAAAAAAAAAAAAAATGACAATTCCTAAAAATTAGAATGTTGAAATATTTTTTAAGAAAGGAGCATGTATTAATCTTTTGGGTTTGTTTGATATGTAACTGAGTTATCTGGGCCAGGAATTGATTAAAGAATTTTCTGCAAGTCTCACAGTTTTCAAAGGCTATTTTCCATTTGTCCTGGGGCATTTCTTCCAAAAAAAAAATTACAATTTTAGAATATTAAATATTTTTCAGAAAGGAGCATGTATTAAATATGTAACTGAGTTATCTGAGGAATTGATTAAAGAATTTTCTGAAGTCTCACAGTTTTCAAGATCCCTCAGGCTATTTTCCATTTGCCCCGGGGCATTTCTTTCCAACTTTTTTACTGCAAGAAATACATGAAAAGTGAGGTATGGATAACGCAATGGTCCTTTCTCTATCATGTCCCAGCAGGAAACATTTTGCTCCGATTTTTCAAAATGACTTTATTGTTCCAAAAATAAAAAATGACAATTCCCAAAAATTAGAAATATTAAAATATTTTTCACATAGGAGCATGTATTAATCTTTTGGGTTTGTTTGATATGTAACTGAGTTATCTGTTCCAGGAATTGATTAAAGAATTTCCTGCAATTCTCACAGTTTTCAAGATCCCTCAGGCTATATTGCATTTGCCCGAGGCATTTTTTTCCAAACTTTTTTACTGCAAGAAATACATGAAAAAGGAGGGTATGGATTTTTGGTCCGATTCTCTATCATATCCCAGCAAAAATTTTTGCTCCGATTTTTCAAAATGACCGTATTGTTCCAAAAAAAAAAAATTACAATTCCCAAAAATTAGAATATTGAAATATTTTTTCAGAAAGAAGCATGTATCGATATTTTGGGTTTCCTTGATATGTAACTGAGTTATCTGGGCCAGGAATTGATTAAAGAATTTGCTGCAAATCTCACAGTTTTCAAGATCCCTCAGGCTATTTTCCATTTGCCCCGGGGCATTTCTTTCCAACTTTTTTACTGCAAGAAATACATGATAAGTGAGGGTATGGATAAGCAATGGTCCTTTCTCTATCATGTCCCAGCAGGAAACATTTTGCTCCGATTTTTCAAAATGAATCTATTGTTCCAAAAATAAAAAAATGACAATTCCCAAAAATTAGAATGTTGAAATATTTTTCAGATAGGAGCATGTATCAATCTTTTGGGGTGGTTTGAGATGTAACTGAGTTATCTGGGCCAGGAATTGATTAAAGAATTTCCTGCAAGTCTCACAGTTTTCAAGATCCCTCAGGCTATTTTCCATTTGCCCCGGGGCATTTCTTTCCAACTTTTTTACTGCAAGAAATACATGAAAAAGGAGGGTATGGATAACGCAATGGTCCTTTCTCTATCATGTCCCAGCAGGAAACATTTTGCTCCGATTTTTCAAAATGACCGTAATGATCCAAAAAAAAAAAAAAAAAAAATAAGAATTCCCAAAAATTGAAATATTAAAATATTTTTCACAAAGGAGCATGTATTAATCTTTTGGGTTTGTTTGATATGTAACTGAGTTATCTGGGCCAGGAATTGATTAAAGAATTTTCTGCAAGTCTCACAGTTTTCAAGATTGCTCAGGCTATTTTCCATTTGCCCATTTCTTTCCAACTTTTTTACTGCAAGAAGAACATGAAAAATGAGGGGATGGATTACGTATTGGTCCTTTCTCTATCATGTCCCAGCAGGAAACAGTTTGCTCCTATTTCCAAAATAACTTTATTGTTGCAAAAATAAAAAATGACAATTCCTAAAAATTAGAATCTTGAAATATTTTTTAAGAAAGGAGCATGTATTAATCTATTGGGTTTGTTTGATAAGTTACTGAGTTATCTGGGCCAGGAATTGATTAATAAATTTGCTGCAAATCTCACAGTTTTAAGATCCCTCAGGCTATTTTCAATTTGTCCTGGGGCATTTTTTCCAAACTTTTTTACTGGAAGAAATACATGAAAAAGGAGGGTATGGATTACGAATTGGTCGTTTCTCTATCATATCCCAGCAAGAAAATTTTTGCTCCGATTTTTCAAAATGACCATATTGATCCAAAAAAAAAAAATTACAATTCCCAAAAATTAGAATATTTTTCAGAAAGGAGCATGTATTAATCTTTTGGGTTTGTTTGATATGTAACTGAGATATCTGGGCCAGGAATTGATTAAAGAATTTTCTGCAAGTATCACAGTTTTCATGATCCCTCAGGCTATTTTCCATTTGCCCCGGGGCATTTCCTTCCAACTTTTTTACAGCAAAAAATACATGAAAAGTGAAGGTATGGATAATGAAATGGACCTTTTTCTATCATGTCCCAGGAGGAAACATTTTGCTCTGATTTCCAAAATGACTTTATTGTTCCAAAAATAAAAAAATACAATTCCCAAACATTAGAATATTGAAATATTTTTTAGAAAGGAGCACATATTATTCTTTTGGGTTTGTTTGATATGTAACTGAGTTATCTGGGCCAGGAATTGATTAAAGAATTTGCTGCAAGCCTCACAGTTTTCAAGATTCCTCAGGCAATTTTCCATTTGCCCGGGGCATTTTTTCCCAAACTTTTTACTGCAAGAACATGAAAAATGAGTGGATGGATTACGTATTGGTCCTTTCTCTATCATATCCCAGCAGGAAACATTTTGCTCCGATTTTTCAAAATGACCGTATTGGTCTAAAAAAAAAAATGACAATTCCCAAAAATTAGAATATTGAAATATTTTTCAGAAAGGAGCATGTATCAATATTTTGGGTTTCCTTGATATGTAACTGAGTTATCTGTTCTAGGAATTGATTAAAGAATTTCCTGCAAGTCTCACAGTTTTCAAGATCCCTCAGGCTATTTTCAATTTGTCCTGGGGCATTTTTTCCAAACTTTTTTACTGCAAGAAATACACAAAAAATGAGGGTATGGATTACGAATTGGTCGTTTCTCTATCATATCCCAGCAAGAAAATTTTTGCTCCGATTTTTCAAAATGACCGTATTGATCCAAAAAAAAAAAAAAAAAAAAAAAAAAATACAATTCCCAAAAATTAGAATATTAGAATATTTTTCATAAAGGAGCATGTATTAATCTTTTGGGTTTGTTTGATATGGATAACGTATTGGTCCTTTTTCTATCATGTTCAAGAAGGAAATATTCTGGTCCGATTCTTCAAAGTGACGGAATTGGTCCAAAAAAAGAAAATGACAATTCCCAAAAATTAGAATATTGAAATATTTCTCAGAAAGGATCATGTATTAATCGTTTGGGTTTGTTTGATATGTAACTGAGTTATCTGGGCCAGGAATTGATTAAAGAATTTTCTGCAAGTCTCACAGTTTTCAAGATTGTTCAGGCTATTTTCCATGGCATTGCTTTCCAACTTTTCTGTTGCAAGAAATACATGAAACGTGAGGGTATGGATAACGCAATGGTCCGTTCTCTATCATGTCCCAGCAGGTAACATTTTGCTCCGATTTCCAAAATGACTTTATTGTTCCAAAAATAAAAAATGACAATTCCTAAAAATTAGAATGTTGAAATATTTTTTAAGAAAGGAGCATGTATTAATCTTTTGGGTTTGTTTGATAAGTTACTGAGTTATCTAGGCCAGGAATTGATTAATAAATTTCCTGCAAATCTCACAGTTTTCAAGATCCCTCAGGCTATTTTCCATTTGCCCCGGGGCATTTCTTTCCAACTTTTTTACTGCAAGAAATACATGAAATGTGAGGGTATGGATAAGCAATGGTCCTTTCTCTATCATGTCCCAGCAGGAAACATTTTGCTCCAATTTTTCAAAATGACTTTATTGTTCCAAAAATAAAAAATGACAATTCCCAAAAATTAGAATATTGAAATATTTTTTTAAAAAGAAGCATGTATCGATATTTTGGGTTTCCTTGATATGTAACTGAGTTATCTGTTCCAGGAATTGATTAAAGAATTTCCTGCAATTCTGACAGTTTTTAGATCCCTCAGGCTATTTTCAATTTGTCCTGGGGCATTTTTTCCAAACTTTTTTACTGGAAGAAATACATGAAAAAGGAGGGTATGGATTACGAATTGGTCGTTTCTCTATCATATCCCAGCAAGAAAATTTTTGCTCCGATTTTTCAAAATGACCATATTGATTAAAAAAAAAAAAAATTACAATTCCCAAAAATTAGAATATTATAATATTTTTCAGAAAGGAGCATGTATTAATCTTTTGGGTTTGTTTGATATGTAACTGAGTTATCTGGGCCAGGAATTGATTAAAGAATTTTCTGCAAGTCTCACAGTTTTCAAGATTGCTCAGGCTATTTTCCCGAACATTTCTTTCCAACTTTTTTACTACAAGAAATACATGAAAAGTGAGGGTATGGATAACGCAATGGTCCGTTCTCTATCATGTCCCAGCAGGAAACAGTTTGCTCCTATTTCCAAAATAACTTTATTGTTCCAAAAATAAAAAATGACAATTCCCAAAAATTAAAATATTGAAATATTTTTCAGATAGGAGCATGTATCAGTCTTTCGGGGTGGTTTAATATGTAACTGAGTTATCTGGGCCAGGAATTGATTAAAAATTTGCTCCAAGTGTCACTGGTTTCAAAATCCCTCAGGCTATTTTCCATTTGCCCGGGGCATTTCTTTCCAACTTTTTTACTGCAAGAAATACATGAAAAATGAGGGTATGGATAACGCAATGGTCCTTTCTCTATCATGTCCCAGCAGGAAACATTTTGCTCCGATTTTTCAAAATGACTATTGTTCCAAAAATAAAAAAATGACAATTCCCAAAAATTTAAAATATTGAAAAGTTTTTTAAGAAAGGAGCATGTATTAATCTTTTGGGTTTGTTTGATATGTTACTGAGTTATCTTGGCCAGGAATTGATTAATAAATTTCCTGCAAATCTCACAGTTTTAAGATCCCTCAGGCTATTTTCAATTTGTCCTGGGGCATTTTTTCCAAACTTTTTTACTGCAAGAAATACATGAAAAAGGAGGGTATGGATTACGAATTGGTCGTTTCTCTATCATATCCCAGCAAGAAAATTTTTGCTCCGATTTTTCAAAATGACCATATTGATCCAAAAAAAAAAAAATTACAATTCCCAAAAATTAGAATATTAGAATATTTTTCAGAAAGGAGCATGTATTAATCTTTTGGGTTTGTTTGATATGTAACTGAGATATCTGGGCCAGGAATTGATTAAAGAATTTTCTGCAAGTATCACAGTTTTCATGATACCTCAGGCTATTTTCCATTTGCCCCGGGGCATTTCCTTCCAACTATTTGACAGCAAAAAAGACATGAAAAGTGAAGGTATGGATAACGAAATGGTCCTTTTTCTATCATGTCCCAGCAGGAAACATTTTGCTCCGATTTTTCAAAATGACTTCATTTTTCCAAAAATAAAAAATGACAATTCCCAAAAATTAGAATATTGAAATATTTTTTAGAAAGGAGCATGTATTATTCTTTTGGGTTTGTTTGATATGTAACTGAGTTATCTGGGCCAGGAATTGATTAAAGAATTTCCTGCAAGTCTCACAGTTTTCAAGATCCCTCAGGCTATTTTCCATTTGTCCTGGGGCATTTTTTCCAAACTTTTTTACTGCAAGAAATACATGAAAAAGTGAGGGTATGGATACGCAATGGTCCTTTCTCTATCATGTCCCAGCAGGAAACATTTTGCTCCGATTTTTCAAAATGACTTTATTGTTCCAAAAAAAAAAAATGACAATTCCCAAAAATTAGAATATTGAAATATTTTTCAGAAAGTAGCATGTATTAATCTTTTGGGTTTGTTTGATATGTACCTGAGATATCTGGGCCATGAATTGATTAAAGTATTTTCTGCAAATCTCACAGTTTTCAAGATCCCTCAGGCTATTTTCCATTTCCCCCGGGGCATTTCTTTCCAACTTTTTTACTGCAAGAAATACATGATAAGTGAGGGTATGGATAAGCAATGGTCCTTTCTCTATCATGTCCCAGCAGGAAACATTTTGCTCCGATTTTCAAAATGACTTTATTGTTCCAAAAATAAAAAATGACAATTCCCAAAAATTAGAATATTGAAATATTTTTTAGAAAGGAGCATGTATTAATCTTTTGGGTTTCCTTGATATGTAACTGAGTTATCTGGGCCAGGAATTGATTAAAGAATTTCCTGCAAGTCTCACAGTTTTCAAGATCCCTCAGGCTATTTTCAATTTGTCCTGGGGCATTTTTTCCAAACTTTTTTACTGCAAGAAATACATGAAAAAGGAGGGTATGGATTACGAATTGGTCCTTTCTCTATCATATCCCAGCAAGAAAATTTTTGCTCCGATTTTTCAAAATGACCATATTGATCCAAAAAAAAAAAAAATTACAATTCCCAAAAATTAGAATATTTTTCAGAAAGGAGCATGTATTAATCTTTTGGGTTTGTTTGATATGTAACTGAGATATCTGGGCCAGGAATTGATTAAAGAATTTTCTGCAAGTATCACAGTTTTCATGATACCTCAGGCTATTTTCCATTTGCCCCGGGGCATTTCCTTCCAACTTTTTTACAGCAAAAAATACATGAAAAGTGAGGGTATGGATAATGAAATGGTCCTTTCTCTATCATGTCCCAGCAGGAAACATTTTGCTCCGATTTTTCAAAATGACTTCATTGTTCCAAAAATAAAAAATGACAATTCCCAAAAATTAGAATGTTGAAATATTTTTTAGAAAGGAGCATGTATAAATCTTTTGGGTTTGTTTTATATGTAACTGAGTTATCTGGGCCAGGAATTGATTAAAGAATTTGCTGCAAGTCTCACAGTTTTCAAGATTGCTCAGGCTATTTTCCATTTGCCCGGGGCATTTTTTCCAAAACTTTTTTACTGCAAGAAATACATGAAAAATGAGGGTATGGATAACGCAATGGTCCTTTCTCTATCATATCCCAGCAGGAAACATTTTGCTCCGATTTTTCAAAATGACCGTATTGTTCCAAAAATAAAAAATTGACAATTCCCAAAAATTAGAGTATTGAAATATTTTTCAGAAAGGAGCATGTATCAATATTTTGGGTTTCCTTGATATGTAACTGAGTTATCTGTTCCAGGAATTGATTAAAGAATTTCCTGCAAGTCTCACAGTTTTCAAGATCCCTCAGGCTATTTTCAATTTGTCCTGGGGCATTTTTTCCAAACTTTTTTACTGCAAGAAATACTCGAAAAATGAGGGTATGGATTACGAATTGGTCGTTTCTCTATCATATCCCAGCAAGAAAATTTTTGCTCCGATTTTTCATAATGACCGTATTGATCCAAAAAAAAAAAAAAAAAAAAAAAAAAATACAATTCCCAAAAATTAGAATATTGAAATATTTTTCAGAAAGGAGCATGTATCAATATTTTGGGTTTCCTTGAATGTAACTGAGTTATCTGAAATTGATTAAAGAATTTCCTGCAAGTCTTTTTCAAGATCCCTCAGGCTATTTTCAATTTGTCCTGAGGCATTTATTTCCAAACTTTTTTACTGGAAATACATGTTTGAGGGTATGGATAACGAATTGGTTTTTGCTCCGATTTTTCAAAATGACTATTGATCAAAAAAAAAAAAAAAAAAAAAAAAAAAAAAGATCAATTCCCAAAAATTAGAATATTGAAATATTTTTCAGCATGTATTAATCTTTTGGGTTTGTTTGATATGTAATGACTGGGCCATTGATTTTTTCTATTTTCATGCAAAAAAATGAAAATTACAATTCCCAAAAATTAGAATATTAAATGACAATTTTAGAATCAGAAAGGATCATGTATTAATCTTTTGGGTTTGTTTGATATGTAACTGAGTTATCTGGGCCAGGAATTGATTAAAGAATTTTCTGCAAGTCTCACAGTTTTCAAGATTGTTCAGGCTATTTTCCATGGCATTTCTTTCCAACTTTTCTGTTGCAAGAAATACATGAAAAGTGAGGGTATGGATAACGCAATGGTCCGTTCTCTATCATGTCCCAGCAGGAAACATTGCTCCGATTTCCAAAATGACTTTATTGTTCCAAAAATAAAAAATGACAATTCCTAAAAATTAGAATGTTGAAATATTTTTTAAGAAAGGAGCATGTATTAATCTTTTGGGTTTGTTTGATAAGTTACTGAGTTATCTAGGCCAGGAATTGATTAATAAATTTCCTGCAAATCTCACAGTTTTCAAGATCCCTCAGGCTATTTTCCATTTGCCCCGGGGCATTTCTTTCCAACTTTTTTACTGCAAGAAATACATGAAATGTGAGGGTATGGATAAGCAATGGTCCTTTCTCTATCATGTCCCAGCAGGAAACATTTTGCTCCAATTTTTCAAAATGACTTTATTGTTCCAAAAATAAAAAATGACAATTCCCAAAAATTAGAATATTGAAATATTTTTTTAGAAAGAAGCATGTATCGATATTTTGGGTTTCCTTGATATGTAACTGAGTTATCTGTTCCAGGAATTGATTAAAGAATTTCCTGCAATTCTGACAGTTTTTAGATCCCTCAGGCTATTTTCAATTTGTCCTGGGGTATTTTTTCCAAACTTTTTTTACTGGAAGAAATACATGAAAAAGGAGGGTATGGATTACGAATTGGTCGTTTCTCTATCATATCCCAGCAAGAAAATTTTTGCTCCGACTTTTCAAAATGACCATATTGATTAAAAAAAAAAAAATACAATTCCCAAAAATTAGAATATTATAATATTTTTCAGAAAGGAGCATGTATTAATCTTTTGGGTTTGTTTGATATGTAACTGAGTTATCTGGGCCAGGAATTGATTAAAGAATTTTCTGCAAGTCTCACAGTTTTCAAGATTGCTCAGGCTATTTTCCCGAACATTTCTTTCCAACTTTTTTACTACAAGAAATACATGAAAAGTGAGGGTATGGATAACGCAATGGTCCGTTCTCTATCATGTCCCAGCAGGAAACAGTTTGCTCCTATTTCCAAAATAACTTTATTGTTGCAAAAATAAAAAATGACAATTCCTAAAAATTAGAATCTTGAAATATTTTTTAAGAAAGGAGCATGTATCTCTTTGGGTTTGTTTGATAAGTTACTGAGTTATCTGGGCCAGGAATTGATTAATAAATTTGCTGCAAATCTCACAGTTTTAAGATCCCTCAGGCTATTTTCAATTTGTCCTGGGGCATTTTTTCCAAACTTTTTTACTGCAAGAAATACATGAAAAAGGAGGGTATGGATTACGAATTGGTCGTTTCTCTATCATATCCCAGCAAGAAAATTTTTGCTCCGATTTTTCAAAATGACCATATTGATCCAAAAAAAAAAAAAAATTACAATTCCCAAAAATTAGAATATTTTTCAGAAAGGAGCATGTATTAATCTTTTGGGTTTGTTTGATATGTAACTGAGATATCTGGGCCAGGAATTGATTAAAGAATTTTCTGCAAGTATCACAGTTTTCATGATCCCTCAGGCTATTTTCCATTTGCCCCGGGGCATTTCCTTCCAACTTTTTTACAGCAAAAAATACATGAAAAGTGAAGGTATGGATAATGAAATGGACCTTTTTCTATCATGTCCCAGCAGGAAACATTCTGCTCCGATTTTTCAAAATGACTTCATTGTTCCAAAAATAAAAAATGACAATTCCCAAAAATTAGAATGTTGAAATATTTTTTAGAAAGGAGCATGTATAAATCTTTTGGGGTTGTTTACTGAGTTATCTGGGCCAGGAATTAATTAAAGAATTTGCTGCAAGGCTCACAGTTTTCAAGATTCCTCAGGCAATTTTCCATTTGCCCGGGGCATTTTTTCCAAAACGTTTTACTGCAAGAACATGAAAAATGAGGGGATGGATTACGTATTGGTCCTTTCTCTATCATATCCCAGCAGGAAACATTTTGCTCCGATTTTTCAAAATGACCGTATTTGTCTCAAAAAAAAAAAAAGACAATTCCCAAAAATTAGAATATTGAAATATTTTTCAGAAAGGAGCATGTATCAATATTTTGGGTTTCCTTGATATGTAACTGAGTTATCTGTTCTAGGAATTGATTAAAGAATTTCCTGCAAGTCTCACAGTTTTCAAGATCCCTCAGGCTATTTTCAATTTGTCCTGGGGCATTTTTTCCAAACTTTTTTACTGCAAGAAATACACAAAAAATGAGGGTATGGACTACGAATTGGTCGTTTCTCTATCATATCCCAGCAAGAAAAT
>NW_026928874.1:0-36465 GCF_032062105.1 Saccostrea cuccullata | reverse complement strand
AACACTGAAAAGAGATTCATGTACAGAACTATTAGAAAATGTATAGGTATTTTCTATCGTGTCCTGAATAATTAAAAACCCCTTTAAAGAATTAATACTGCCCTAAAAATCGTTAATATATGAGCTTTGTAGACCTACAATTTCTAAAGAGGCGCGCTTCATCTCTAAATCCAGATGAGGGTTATCAATCAATTCAAATTCTACTTTTCCTTCACTCAAGAAAAGATACACTAAAACAGCAGCTTTTGCAGTTCGGGTTTTCATTAAAGTTTTGAAGAAGTGTTTCAAAAATGTCATTGGATTTGAGAAAAAGGCAGACATATTTTGTATAATAGCTGCGTTGCTCCTTGCCAATTTACAACATTGTGGGGACCCTATAGATAATTGCATTTCGTATTCCTTATTGATAAGTTCTTTGACTTCTATGTATTTAGAAAGTTCATATTTTTCTGAAAACTGTACTATCTCTACCTTTATCAATGTATTATTGTTGCTTGATAGATCAATAAAAGAGGACATAAAAAAATCATCATAGGGCTGGTTCAAAGTAAATACATGATATATATCATTTCGTAGCGCAAATATTAATCTATTTAATTTAATATCTTTGTCACTTTCAATTAAAACCTGTATCATATCTGCTCTTGCTTAAAATTCTTGAACATCATCTTTGGACATTGAAAACTCTTTTAATAAATTGTCAATAAATACCACCATACCGTCACCGGGTGATACGCTACCATACAAGTCGGTTAACTTGTAAAGATGAATAGGAGATTTTCCTTCATCCATCAATTCTCCATTATAAATAAAATTGTCATCTGTCTTATGAAAATCTACAAAACAGGCATAAAGTTTTTCTTACTTATCATCCGTGGGAATTCGAAGATGTAGATATCACAGGTTCTTAGAGATCCCTGTGCCGTACCCCAGTGTGATTTTGTTTTCTTGTTTTTTTTGTTTTTTTTTTTTTTTGACAAAAAGAAATATTTTTCTATGACATATTCATAAAGTATTACAACCCAAAAACCAAAATTTAAGCTTTCTCGTTCCGGGAAGTAGACTAGTTTAAGACAGTTATAAATTCATACCCTCTGATACTAAAACTTTCTGTTTTAGTATCAGACTGTATGAACTATCCCCGCCCCAAGCACCTGTGTTAACCTTTATATGCGTAACATGTAATTTTTATTTGTCCACCTTCCCTTCTCCCTCCCGAATTAAGATTTCTTTGTTGTCCTCCTTAACCGGAAATCAATTGCTTCATATAGCCTTTCTTTGCCTAAAGTCTTTGTCACGTGGCATTTCAATTTCATTCAAAAAATATTTTGATCTAAATTATTTCACCCTAATTTTGTATATAATAAAGTAAACAAAACTATGTTAAGTATATTCTGATTTCATGTGCTCTAGTGGTAACTACGTCAAGACGCCGGCACAAAAAAATAAGTGCTAAAGGAAAACAAAACGGCAGGCAGAAAATTGAGGAATTATCACTTGCGTGCATGAACACTGAGGATTCATTGTTTGTATAAATATGTAATTGAATCAATTTTGATATGAAGATTTTCTAGAAAAGGGAAAACTGGAAGTAAATGAACGCATTCTTGGGTAAGTATTTTCTGAATTTTCTGAGACAGATATCCTGCACAGGTCTAGAGAGGAGGGGATTGAGATTCTGGACATACCCCAATCCCCACTGAGATTTTTTTTCCGACCCGATGACTTGGTAGTTAATGAATTCCTTGTCTATTATACTACATATTCCGTCAGTCAACTTTCATAAATTGTTTCTTCACGGTAAATGAAAATTACTAGTATTGTTTGTATTACTCCAGCATATTAAAATTTTACGCCAAAAACATGTACTTTTGACTTGGCGCCGCGTAATGTACTGTCATGTATATAGTGAGTGCATGCTCTAATGTAAAGTGCCAATCTCTACAACTTGACAAAAGGAGAAAACATAAAATATCGAAGAATTGGTATGACGGACAAGGAATTCATGTATAATTTGCTTATTTTCATTTTCAGTACAAGGATAGGGGCAAAGTTCATGAACTAGTCGTCAGGTGCTTTTGATCTTTTTGAGTACTGTAACACGAATTCAAAAAACCTTGCCCTTCAGACATTTTTGCGGCTTTAAATACCTAAACGGACAAATTGAAAATTGCAATTTAATTTTTGAAATAAAACCAAGAAATTCATGAGACATTTTCACAATTAATTAAACTGCAGTCTTAACTGGTCTTTGTGAAATGTCCCTTATATTTATAGTGTTTCCTGTTTTTTGGACTCAAAACCATCTCTTTTCGAATTGAATGTCTATATTTCTCTCAATTTCAGGTGCGTAAGAATATAAATATATACTCATGTCTTGTTCCGAATTATTGGTAGAGATATAAACCCACATGGCAAACAATAATGATCCAAACACGGCAATATAACATGCACTTTCTATTTCACGCTGTCTCTTATTACGTCACGCAATAAGGGAGATAAGCGATTTACAATAATTGTCACAAAAGTAACATTAAAAGATGATTAGTGATGGAAATTGGTGAAAAAGATATACCTCAGAATGTCATTCATATGGCTCTAGAGGCTGACAATAATTAATATTATGAATTTTCACAAAAATATTATACTTGATCTTTAATTGTACTTAAATTTTACAGATGTTGTTTTATATAGCATACGTTTTTGTCATTTCTTATGCAATGCTACATGAACTTGAAGATGCAACTCAGACTAAGGAACATACCTTTTAAAATTAGGTTAGCGTAATATCATATATGACTTAAATTTTAAAACATCCAATATATTTACATAACAGACTTGTGAAAGTTTCATATAAAACGACGACGTTTTATTTCTTTTAAATGAAAATTTTAGCGTAAAAACAATTAATGCGGACATACAGAATTCTTTAAGAATACAATCTCAGCAAAAACAAAATAATGAGCATATTTTTTTCTCTAAAATGAGTGAATTGAAAAATTTTCAATGCAACTTTCACAACAAAAATCTTCCATTCATATGTCGAATTTAATGAATTCCAGTGACATTGAAAGAAAAGAAACCACATATTTTGACATATCGGTTTCATATTTTGATATTTACTAGAAAAAAATAATAGTAGAAAGGATATGGAGATAACGAACAGTATTCGATATCAAAGTCCATAAAACAATACAAATTAGGAGCAGAGCAGAAACGGAGCTGTAGCTCCGAAACATCATCGGTGGGATCAGGTGCCATGGTGAAGTGAGCATCCATTGCTGACCGGTCACATCCCCCTTGTGCTCCTCATCATGATCGTGAAATAATGGAAATTCTTTATGAAAATCTTAATGGCTTTAACTTTAAATGACATTTTTAAGTTCAACTGAAAAAATGCAGACATGATTGATCATATCAGAACAGCAAAGATGTCCCTATACAAAATACTACCGAATATTAAAATCCTCTCAAAAAACATGTACTATTGTGTGTATTAGTATCAGGATCCTATAAAATAATTAGGATGTGTGCATAATGTTTAATGAAAGTGTTAGTTTTAATTTAAAAAAAAAAGTCATATGTATCAAAACAAAGAACATTTGTGAAAGGAAAGGCAAACACCGTATTTTCTATGATGTATATATTGCAGAATGATTCTACTTACCACTCCTACGGATGCCCAGAATCTAAACTTATTTATATATGTAGTGATCAAATTTATGAATCTTCGAAAACTTCCTTATATAAACCTAATAGTGCGTGGATCAAATCAAAATATCATTTATATTGGAAACTGTCTGTATATTGAACAACGAAGCCTATCTATTGATATTTATCTCTACTCATCTTTTTTTAACACCTTGTTGTAAAAAAGTATATATATAAATGTGAACAGCCATTTATTTTTAATTTAAGTGTTTTGAACAGTTGGCAAGCAATGTCTTGTATGTATAACATCAACACTCCTTCCCCATACTCAAACACTTCAACAAAGTTCAAGCTACAGTTTGAAAGCTGAAGCCTCGTTTCCTGTTTTTAGCTGAAGCCTCGTTTCCTGTTTTTAGCTGAAGCCTCGTTTCCTGTTTTTAGCTGAAGCCTCGTTTCCTGTTTTGATAGCTGAAGCCTCGTGTCCTGTTTTGATAGCTGAAGCCTCGTTTACTGTTTTGAAAGCTGAAGCCTCGTTTCCTGTTTTTAGCTGAAGGGTGTGAGGAGATCCTGATACCAAAGGAAATTATGATTTTTTTTAAAAAGTAGTTGTTTATGAAGGTGACTCAAATAAGAAAATAATATCCAGTGGTATTTTATTTGACTGCCGTCATGAGAAAAGGGCCCTTATCTTTTGACGTCACAATGCTCAGAAAACGACGTCAAAGTCGCGGTATTGTAAACACGGAAGTAATTTTTGTTGACCGCATTTTGTAAACAAGAAATAAAATTGAATTTCAAAGTGTAACAAAAATTTGAAACTTGATGCGGACATTTTTAAAAAGGAATATGATATTATTACAATTTAGTACGTATATTTATTCATAATTTTGTTTAAGTATTTAATTTGATGTTGATATACGGGACATTGGACATGCACATTGCTAGCTCTAGAACAGCGATTAAAACGATATCTATGCATGACTAAATTAAAGATGCTGCATATTTGTTTTCTGAGCAATTTACAAATGCTTAAATTTGAATTCATGTTAAGAAGTCTAAAATATTAAAAGGTATATTCCATATACTTGTATATTTTTTTTCAGAGAGAGAGAGAGAACAGCGAGTGAGAGGTCTATGCACATATAGTAATTACCGTTCATATAAGCGCTACTTTTTTTCCTGAAAATATATACCATAACTTAAAACGTACAGAGGTAAACCTGGCATGTAAAATATCAAAATCGTAAAAAAGCCAGGAAAACATCAGATTTTCGGACTACCCGATAGCCAGCCTTCGGTGAACTGTTGATTAAAAAGGGAGGGGGGTAAGAAGACAAGCCAAAAAAAAAATCTCCGAATAAAAAGACCAGTCAAAGTTAAAGCTGAGAAACATAATCCCTCTTTGATTGAATAAGGATACTGGTAACATGGGAGATCCAAACCTTCTACATCAATTAACAATTAATATTTTTTTACTATATTAACAGTATTAGAATATGCTAAGGAAAACAAATACGGATGATGGGGATGCCACGAAAATTTTGCAAAAATAAATTTTGTTTTAAAAACCAATTTAGAATGATCAAATAAATACATTCAAAGAAATTGTGTGGTAGAAAATTAACTATTGTTTCAAATTTCGGAAATTGTTCCAATAAAATGAATAGGGAAAGCCCCCTGGAACCTATATTGCAATATGTTAAGAAATTAAATACAACTATTCTCGACTTTTCACAAAAGCATTATACCCAATGTTGAAGAAATTAACAATATTACATCAGACAGTGATATAATGAATGAGGATATTTATAAACCAAAAGGAAAAAAAAAAACTATAGATTAAGCAAAAAGACGTACTTATTTCTGGATAATATCAGATATATGGTTACATCTCTTGAGAATATATTCACTGAAAGAGCAAAAGTATGTGACAAATTGTTATGGGTGTAATTTCCAAAAGTTATGAAAATGTTCCAAATCTTTAAAAACTTTGATAAGCGTGAAATATACATCACTGCCTATTGAATTCATGATATGAAATAAATAAGTCACATTTTGCGTTGAAATCTTCAACTTTGATACATGTATCAAAATACCCCGCATATCTCGACATTAATTTTTTAAAGTTCCGTTGAAAACCAGATAAGACTTTATATCTAATCATAATCCTAACATGACTCTACGGAAAGTAATTAATAAACAAACACATATTTTCTTCTTTTAAAGAAAATATTGGCCATTACAGTCGCGCTCAAGTAGCAACGGGGATAGGGGTAGGGATTTACATTGAAAGTTCGGTCCCCCTCCCGATGCAACCACACACACACACACACACACACACTTTTTGTTGCAGTATAGGCAAATTCGTGCACTATGGGGCAAAAGAATAATGCAGTGTATTATGTTTGATTAAGAAAATTTGATACTGAAAGAAGACTGAATTTACCCCCTCCCCCAACGGCGAAATTTGATTCGAGTTTCGACACCCCCTTTTTGGTTGATTTTTTTTTTTTTAAGGTAAATTTATTTTTTTCTGCCTGAACCCTCCACCCTCTTTTTCAAACAAGTTGTGCGGGGACAGGCGAAGGTACGAGTCAATTTTTTTTTTTTTTTTGGATATGTTTGGTTTGTTCTGAAGTAATAACTAGGAAAAAATTGGTTTGCCTAAATATTTTCAGCGAAAGAGGGTCAAATTAGAGCGGTATATTATTACTTAATTAACAGCTTCGCCTCATAAAAAAGCATGAACGTATGTTGGACGTAATTGTTCATTATTGGATAAGACAATCGCATCGAAATGTGAAAGGCTTATAAGGTATCAAGATAATAAGCCATTGTCACGGAAGAAAATGAATAAATGACCGTTCGTGGCCGTAAAAAAATTGTTTTGCTCGTCAAAGAAAATTTGGTGGTTGAAAGTTCCCACAGCTGAAAAAAATAAAGCCCCCCCCCCCCCAACTGAAATGGCTTCCTAAGAGCCTGCCGTTCTTGCATAAGAATACAGTGGACCTTCAGATATCCGGACGCCAGATATATTGAGTATCCGGACGATTTTTCATCGGAACGAAAGTTTTTAACGTTATTTTGTCTTGTTTAACTTATAATTCAGATATCCGGACGCTTCACATATCCGGACAAATTGACTAGGAACAAAAGCGTCCGGATAAATGAGGCTCCACTACCAGTATTTATTCAGTTTCAGTTTCAAATAGATTTAGTCAAAATTTTAATGGAACTGTAAATTCGCACAGAAAAGTCAAGCACCTATTAGTGTACATATAATAAAAAGAGACAAGAACAGCACAATTCCTATCTCTTTGATTAAATTATACAATATTATACATAAATATTTTTTTGAGATCATAGTAGCGGTCCTTGTAAGAAATATACAAATGTTGTGTTCAAGTGAAACAGGGTACAGGTGCCACAAAATAAAAAAAAAAAAGGGGTTAATGTGCAGAAATATTTGTAACCTATTTTAATTGTGATTTACTTTTTAAAAAAAATAAGAAGTTAAAAGGCGGTTTCAATTTGAGGTATAAATTCAACTTATTAAGAAAGTTTCAATTTAAGGTACGGTATATAAATAATTCATTTGTCCTTTATTTGCATATTTACTACGTTTCTACCCCAGAACTAAGACAGACGACGAAAATGAATAGTATAAACAATGGAAACCTAGAGCTTTAAACATTTTTAATAAAATATTCAAAAACATAAAAATCTTAAAATCCGCTTGCATGGAAGAAGGGAACGTATATTTTTTTTCATGAATGTTTATAAAAAGAATAAACGTTTTTAAAAACAAGTTTACATATCTTAGCGTATCTGAATTTATTTCTCAATTGAATTTTTCGGTGATACAGAAAATTCATGGTGTTATAGGGAATAAAGTTACGTGCGTGTTTGTTGGTGAGTAAATGCTGTCTCATAAGATTTTTTTTAATATCGGGATCGATGTGCTTTTTGCGAGGGTGTCCTTCTGCATGGGATTCTATCTCTCTCTCTCTCTCTGTATATATAATTCTTTTAATCTTAAAAGTGCTTTATATATTCTATTAATTGAATTCGATTATTTCATATAAAAAGAATAATTTGTATGGATTTAAACAAATATCATTGCCTTACAGATTATGTTATAAACCGTTCCTAGATTCTGTCTAGACCCCCCCCCCCCTTTTTTTTTACGCAATTACTAGATCTGCTCTGAAATTAGCATGAAAATAGCAATAACATACGAAATCTCTTTGGAATAGTTACATACTAGTCGCTTGGAAGAAAAAAATTAAATACTTTCTCATGTTTTTAATTCTGAAAACTATTGAAGTTATTCAAATAACATGTAATTTTAAAGATTTTTTGAAAACTGAATTAGACGCAGACGACGTCATTACGTTTTCAGTGAGTAACGTCAAAGTTATTTTTGGAGTGCCTCACTGAAATGCTTATAAAATACCGAAAAAGTGAGATATTTTCAAAATTTATGTATATTTGCATTCAGAAAGAGTCCGGCTATCAAAATTTACCAAAAAGTCAATTTGTGAAAATTTGACCTTAAGGGCCCTTTTCTCGTGACGGCAGTCATTTGTTTTCTGTTGGATTATAATAACACAGAATTTTTTTCTCGCCTCTCCTAATATAATATTATCTTTATGTTCTTATATTCTTCTAAATCTATTTTTTCAAATATTTATATCTGTCTCTAAGAGTGTTCACTTCTAACTAGTATAAATGTACATTTATAAATGACAGATAATACAAACTTCTACTTTTCAAATGTGCACCTGAACTCACCATTCACTAAAATTTAAAATACAATTAACAGCAGTAACAGTTTTTAAACGTTCCCATTGCTTTGGTTTAATACGGATTCGTATATTTTTCTTCAAAAAAGAATAATCACATTTAGACTGATGACAGACTTCCTGATACGAGTTTTACATTATAAAAATATTTTACATGAATGGATACATTGTATGAATTGTGAACAATGTCTCTCAATACTAACGAAAGGACGACAACTCATCACGGTGTACAGTATATACCTATTTATATGAAGAGGACATGCAATGGTTAAAGTTGAACACGACTGGTAAATTTTCGATATCATTATCTACGACATTTCAACACTAGGATATACATAGACATAGTTTTCTCATAGTAAAATATTAATTCATACAAAACGAAACGGCATATGCTATATCATCTACCTTTAAAATAGTTTTTAAATTATCAAATGAAACCTATCGCCAGAAATTTGCTCATTAGAATCCTTTTTTCTAAATGACCGTGTTTTAATTAGAAAATCCATGAAAATTATAAAAAAAAAACGAATAAATTCCCTTTTCAACTTGCTCTCATCTCTTTTTATCTTAGCATATATTTGCTTTTGGTGCAATAAAGCGTGGCTTGTTTGAAGATACGAGGACTAGTAATGAATGTACATATGTATTTGAACATGCTGTGCAGAAATTTTTCAACTATTTAACAAAAGTAGGTTGCATGACTCAGTCCTCAAGAGTCCCCTGAATCACAATGAGTCAGTTAACGAATAAGAATCAAATAACTATTTCAGTTTCATGACAATATAAAATTAGTACATTGCATATGTTCCATACTTCAGTGTGCAAAAAAGAATCCAATGACTACATTATTAAACTGAAGACTATAATTCATGATACATTCAAATTTACAGTTTGAAAAAAAAATTATACCAATTGGAAGTGTTTATACCAAATGAGAAATACGAGTAAAATTAATAATGAAATATAGAATAGCATTTTGTTACATTAGATACAGAGGTTCCTTGTCTGGCCAGGCTTATGCTTGCTGGAGGTAACCTCAAGGTAAATGTGCTACCCTCATGTGTTGCAAACAAGATTTGTTAACGTTTTACATCAAATCACTATATGTTTTGAAGTAAAAGTATAAGGGTATCTAGGGAATCTAGTGCGACTTGACATAATTATGTGTTGTTTGTTCACTGCTGCAAATGAAGACGTAAAAGGTGAATGCGTGTATCGAAGACACACTTGCGCATCTGAAATTTTTCCGAACTCTCCACCAGATTCAGTTTCAACAGGTCAACAACAATATTAAAATCATTGTTGACAATACATCGACAGTTCAACATAGTCTGCAAATATTAAAATAAAATGTTTACAATATAATCAGTTTAGTTTTTTAAATTAATGAAATAAACATTTTTATAAATGATAGTATACAAGAAGATGTAACTAAACAAATTACTTTATATTGATCTGATTGAATTATTTAATTTTAATTATTATTTTTTACGAGAATCTATTGGGTATATTTGATGCAAACATTTCTATTAAATAAACATACTATGTATGTTTTAGAATTTGTGAGGTTTGACTACAGCATGCTCCTCTTTCTTTACCTTAAAATAAATAAGCCGCCATTTGGCTTTACGTTCTTTTGTGGATGCTTAGTGTCTTCTTTGATTTTCATTAATGTGAAAAATTGCTATACACAACATACAATTACTTTTAACTTTCACTTTCATAAAATTAGAAATAAGGTAAAAGATTTCCAAATTAATAAGATCGTCATAATGTTAAGTTTTTCAGTGGTTATACAAAGTGGCATAACGGTAAAATGGTCATAATCATATTTTTTTTTTTTTAGTGTTCAGATAAAATATAGTTAGCTGCTCCAAATAAGAAAAAATCAATTGTTGAGAAATGAAATGCAGAAAATTAAAAGAAAAAAAAACATTATGACTATTTAGGACATTTATTTAATTATAGGCCTACTTATCATTCTGCGTGCATTGTATTACAAAAATCACACATTTTCGGGTAGAAGGATTCATGTTGAACAATGTCTACATAGTTACAAATGCTATGTTTATATCTACTGAACACTTTGATGATTTTATATTTTGCTCATACATTGAATATTTTTCATTTAGTCTAAATATCAAAGGTAGTCAGTATATCCCAGAGAGAGAGAGAGAGAGAGAGAGAGAGAGGGAAAGAGAGAGAGAGGGCTTGTCCGTTCGATACTCCCCTCTCTTCGTTGATTATGTGATTAATATATCAGTAAATAATTATAAGTTATGTTATAAAAAGAGTGGTAAAAAAGTAAGTCAAGCCTTTTATTTAGATTATTTGGAGCATTGATATTTATGAATGAAAATGTTTTGCCATTTATCACAACATTTAGTAGAATTTTCTTCCGTCAATTGCCCGTTTAAGATTAATAAAATCGATATTTAGGTTTTCCCGAAATAAAAAAAGTTACACCTTTACTAAATACAGAATCGCTGAAACAATGATATGCTAAGAATGGTAGAAGTTGAATTAATACATGTACCCTGGTCGGGAGGTGGGGATATATCATTCTGCGATTGAATATCATGCCCCCCCACACCTATTTTCTTCTCCAGTATACTTCAATAAAACATTTAACGTGCTTAGATTAGGTGAATATTGTTTGCCTTTTATCTTTAAAATACGAGTTTGTGTGATATGTATCATTTAATATTAAATATATAATTACATAATCACATGTATATTCACCGTTACAGAACAAAATGCAATGCCCCCCTCACCCCCCCCCCCCCAAAAAAAAAAAGAGCTACTGTGAGCACTGAGGTCACTAAATGATGCCCACTGGCGGAATAAGAGGCGCCTAGCCCAATATTTCCTTTTTGTGTCAAAAATATACTTCCGTTTAATATCTTTGCAAAAAATTGGGAAATGCGGAAGTATTTATTCAACGAAGTATATTTACTTCTCGAAATTCACAAGTGTTGAAAATGGTTAAAAATTTTGAAAAGCAGAAAAATGGTCTTGGGAAAAACTAAATTTTATTACCCTGTCTTGTGATTGTCATGCAATAAAGGCATTGTATAAAGTATGTGAAATGAATCATTTTATTATTTGATTTTCTTCTAAAAACGTTTAATTATTGGTCGTGAAAGCATTTTGCTAATACATGAAGATGACTACTTTGAGAAAAATAATATCTTAACAAACCCGTGCGTCAAATATCACGCGATCTTTAAAGGTCTGAATCTCCCCATTTTTCGTCACAATAGGTTAACATGTATGGACAACTTCTTCGAAATTCACAAGTGTTGAAAATGGTTAAAAATTTTGAAAAGCAGAAAGATGGTCTGGGGAAAAACTAAATTTTATTACCCTGTCTTGTGATTGTCATGCAATAAAGCCATTGTATAAAGTATGTACATGTAAAATGAATCATTTTATTATTTGATTTTCTTCTAAAAACTTTTAATTATTGGTCGTGAAAGCATTTTGCTAATACATGAAGATGACTACTTTGAGAAAAATAATATCTTAACAAACCCGTGCGTCAAATATCACGCGATCTTTAGAGGTCTGAATCTCCCCATTTTTCGTCACAATAGGTTAACATGTATGGACAACTTCTTGATTGGAGAATATGATCAAAATCATACTGAAAGGCGTGTGTATTTAATTATTTACTATAAAAAAAAATTATAATTCAATCGGCAGCTTATACGTTGCTGGTTGGGTTCTCTTTCTAAAAACCATGCTGGACGCATCTTTCTGGCAAAGTGAAAGTGTACATGTAAATGCTTGTACATACCTGTGTGTATTAACCGTAACTAAAACAATTCTATCATTCTCAGGTTTTATTCAGTTAAAGGCTTTATACAGGTTGATTAACACATCAAATGCTTAAAGTTTGTGTTAATTATTTATAAAATTATTATATTATTATAAAACATTGATTAATCGTTATTTAATTATTTACGTGTATCACGATTTGCACGCTGAACGGACACGCTGTCATTGTCACTGATACATGTACATAAGCATGTTTATACCTGATGTTATAAGTTCAAAGTTATATATCTTTTATTCACAGAATATAGCTTGTGAATTTAATTTTGTTAGATAACAGATGCTGAGTGAAACAGAAACATCTAAACGAAGTAATATCTGTTATATATTATGCAGAGGCGTAGTCACAAACTTAAAAGTTCAAATCCAGAAATTCTTTGACAAGCAAAAAAAAAAGTCATCAGACGGCTTTAATGAGGGATCACCAGCATACAGTACCTAAGTTTTCTGTTGTATTCTACAGTGTATATATTGCCAACCCTCCAACCCCCCAATTCCAAAGTCTTAAGGCCATTTGTGTTAAATGAAGAAATATTGAGATGTACAACATGTAATATCCATGGGCGAATACAGGATATGTATGGCATGAAATAATATTAGTCATATCACACTTTGAATGATGGGGCCTAGGGGTGAAGCCCCTGGAAGCTCCTGAGTTTTCGTGTAATTTAATAGTACAACCAGAAACAAAAATAGTGGCATTGGTTAGATATGTATCAAAGTATGGCATTAATAATATTAATCATATCATACTTTAAAAATTTTAAGGGTGTGTGTCCCTAACGCCCCCTTAAACCAGCTAGCCAAGGATTTCAAATACATGTAGTGTTTTTAAAGTTGATTGACATTCATCACAGGTATACCGAAATCAGAATCTCCATTACTGCAGCTATCTTGTAGAAATTTTGATGAGATTCGGATTGACTAGAATTTTTTAGTACATATATGTAAAAATAAAAGAGTGCTAATGAATCAGCAAAATAAAATAACTAAAAACCCGCAGGTTTGACAAAACTTACTTTGTGACTATGTGTGATACAAAAAATGGGATACAGCAAATAAATAATGACTTTCAGATGTTCAACACAAAGGGAAGCTTGTGATCCTCATTTAATTTTGTTAGATAACAGATGCTGAGTGAAACAGAAACATCTAAACTTAAATTTATGACCCGCACTCCCTATCCCAAACTTGCGAACACAAGAGGTCTTGACAGATTTCATACTATATATTACATTACTATATTATAAAACAATTACTTCAGGAGAAATAGTTACTCAGTTGTTGAAAATAGAAAAAATGCCATAAAATGAGGTTTAATATTATTTCAACATAGCTTTGATTTTTTCATCATTAAAAAGTGTGTGTGGGGGGGGGGTCTAAAAGGAGGGGTGGGGGTGGGGGGGGGGGGCTAGTGCCCCCGCTGCCCCCCTGTGACTACGCCTATGTTATAATATACATCTTTAGTGAAATACTCGATTAATAAATATTAATCACTTTATTTATGAGAACTCATTAGTGTTAAAATTCACAACGTTATTATGACGTTCCGTAAAACGTACGAAAATCATCCATATACATTTGCTATTTTGAAGACCTCTTACAGAAAATATGTAAGAGATATTGAAAAAAGAAAGTTGGTCTGAAAAAAATCTATAGTCGGTTGATATATCCAGGGGCATACTTGTCCTTTTTTGAAATCCGGCCAAAAAATTCCAAATTGTAATTTTAAGTTTTTCAGTCTATTTGTGAACGTTATTCAATCTCTACGTCCATTAAACAAATCTACAAAATAAGAGGAGCAAACACGGACCTTGACTTTTGCTCTTTAAAAGCACTGTGTAATATATTTTTAACCATTTCAGAGAAATTATTTTTGCCTAGGTGGTCCTTTTACATGATTTATATTTTTCAATTGTTAGGTTTATATCTTTAACAAGAAATTGTTTTACATTGTAGCGCCCTTAATTGATTTATCTAATTGCATATTTAAAAAAAAAATACAAAATAATTAAGAAAATTTGTGTCTTGTTGGGGAGAGGGGATGGGGGAGGGGCATGGGCCACATTAATTTGTTTAATGGACTTATAGGTCACATTAATGTCATGTAACACCTAACACTCAAATGAATTTTGGTTGTGATTTAATCAAAAAGTCTTGTGTACCCCGCCCCACAGAAACCATTAAACCTGGGCCATATATTTCAAACTTTTGGAAATTTTATGATCAATTAAATTTTATTGCATCATAAATGCTTGATTAATACAAAAGAGCAAATTTCAAAGCATAAATTTATTTTCAGACTAAGACAGCCCCGGTACCCCCTGACCCAGGGGCCCTGAAATAAATCATTTTTAGGAAGAAAGCTTTCTTCATCATTAATATGTACTTAGATCATTGGCATAATATCCAGGAGCAAAGGAAAAAATAAGGAATTCATGCATTTTCATTATATTATCATTAGAGTCCCATCCTAACACCAGAACCCTTGATTGAGGAGCCCTGAAATTCACAAATTGAAAAGAAGAATCCTTCCTCATCTCAACAATGTACATAGTTCATTTGTGTAATACCCAGGAGCAGAGGAGAAAATTTTAAAAGGATTTATGCAATTTCACTCTATAATCATAGAGCCCATTCCTAACACCACAACCCCTGACCCTGCAGGCCAGAAAATTCACAATTTTCGAAGAGGCAGCCTTTTTAACATAACCATGTACCTGGCAAGTTTTTTAATGCACAAGAGCTACATGTAAGAAGATTCTTAAGAAGGAAATGTATTTTCACTATATTATCAATATACCCCGCCCTAACACCAGAACCCTTGACCCAGGGGCCACGAAATTCACAATTTAAGAAGAGGTAGTCTTATTCAACATAACCATGTACATGGTAAGTTTATTTAATACCCAGTAGCAGAAAAGAAAATTTTTAAAGAATAAAATGTATTTTCACTATGTTACCAATAGAGCCCAACCCTAACACCAGAACCCCCGACCTAGGGGGCATGAAATTCACAATTTTGGAAGATACATCATTGCGCATGTTTGCATTTTCATTAAAACCATGCTTCAGGGTTCGTTGAACTTCTCAAAAAGGTCGAATTAAAACTAGAAATTTTTATCCAGAAAAAGCATTTTAGATATACAAATGTTTATTTACATGATGTGCAATTAAAAGTGGTTTATGGAGTTTTGCAAAGAACACATTGAGAGTCATATAATGAAAATTGTTGCAAGAAAATATTTAATTTTCAAGCTTCATTTAAAGATTTTTTGAATTAAATTATAAATTAAAGAGTTGTCCTTCATGGCTGAGGCTCGGAGTCCCTTAAAACAGACAGAATTTATGAATTTATTACCATTGACTCATGTCATCCCGTTTGTCACACAATTAAGATTAGAATTGAATCTTGATGTCTTCTCTCTTTTTTGTCCCCCGCGTTTTATTTTTACACAATCTTCATAATTTTTCAAGTGATGCCGTTTAAAATACAATGTAAAAACCCCATATTGAAGGGTTTTTTCACAGGACCAAAAAAACTCGTAAAACCAAAGCTCTCGTTCAACAATTTCTTCTAAAGCACTTGAATTTTTCGGCAAATTTCATTCAAAATTACCTCGTCAAAAATTTATGTATGGTGTTCATAAAAGAATTTATGACATTACTTCTTCTAAACAACATTTTGCCATTTTATGATAAATATTTCTGTAATTCTTTTTCAATTTTCGACAGTACCTATCTATCTTGTCGTCTGTAACGAACATTATTCAGCCTCAGTCCATAACACAATACGAAATAGGAGCAGAGAAAACACGGATCTCCAAAACATCAGAGGTGGAATCCGGTGTCAGATTATTCACTCTATTAAATTTTCCATGATATTGCACTAGTATTAAATTTTAAACGAGAACAATGTCAAAACAAAACAATCATTTCTATCAATGAAGCTTACTAAAGGTACATACAGGGTGTTTCAGAAAACATGCAACCATTTTGTTTGATTAGATTTTACTGGTGTTTTAACCAATGCTATGAACCAACATATCAAATGAAAAGTCATGATTTCAATATTTTTTGTTGCGAAAATAATGTTAATATGGCAGATAGATAATATTTTACAAAAGAAAAAAAAGAAACGTGTAAAATTTCACTTTGTTAAACAATATGTTCTAAATGGCGTCATTTTTGCCCAAAGAATAAATCTATTCGATGCAAAAAAGTTCTCATTACAAATGTTCTATATTTCAACGACTCTTGGAAAGGAATTAGGTCTCATTTTAAAAACTATTTTAAGTTCACTTCCGTCTATCGGGGGTGGGGGATGGGAGGGGTTGATCATCAAATATCCCCACAGATAAAAGTCAAGCGATGTTCAGTCATTTTAGTGTGGAGGGCCAATACGTTAATGGATTTGAAAGCGTTTAATGGTCCTCCAAACAATTGTTCTAACAAGTTCAAGATTTATGGTTCAACACATATTTTAGCATCTGATCTACATTTGACTTACTCAATTTTATCATAAACTCAATTATTTTACAAAAGAATTTCATGTGAATCTCTGGAAAAAAGCATTTTTAGTAACATTCTAAATTATTTCATGTGTTCTAATTGTCTTTTACTTCATTTTTTCTTTGATTATGCATTTTAAAACTCTTCAGTTAGCTACAAAATTTAACAGATTTATACAACTTCCACTTTATTTTGCTATAAGTACAATCTTTGCATTCTGTAAACCTTATTTTCATGCATTGCTTTAATCACAGGAACTGTTGACTTGCTTTGAAAAAGCAGTATCACATTATTTTATAATTGCTTTTCATTTAATTATAGAATAGAATGAAATTATCTGTTTTTTCATTGATGTCAAATATGCCGTCATGATTAATTAAAATGGTAATTATTTTCTTAAAATTTGATATTGATAAAAACTTTAGCCTTTATAACATAATTTCATATAAAATTTTTATATGTTCCTGTTTGCATTTCAATATAGTGAGGGAAGTAAATGGTTGCATGTTTTCTGAACCACCCTGTATATATCGGAAACAACCTAACATTTCTATGTTAATGTGTGAGAATATCATCCAGCAATATTCATGGAAGTATTTATTCTCATGTTCCATACGTTACTTTGTACTTGTTTGTCATTGGCACTTGTTGTCTAGATTCCAAACCTCACAAATTAATATAGCTAATTCTTTTAAACTGCTTCATACGGTCTGGCATTATTGTGACCTTGATACACGTCTTTCTTTTTCATTCTTTCTAAAAGTTGTGGCTCTAAACTCCTCGCCTCCCTTGCCAGATGTTCCTCGTCCGGGTCTAAGTCACGTGACAGGAAAGCAACATACGTTCGATAATTCTGTCCAAACTTGTACAGCGCACGCGCAATGAAGTGAGAGAGCGTGGTGAATCTGTGTACCAACATGCAGAGAAATTGAAGATTGATTGATTGTATATTGTTTAACGTCCCTCTTGAGAATTTTTCACTCATATGGAGACGTCACCGATGCCGGTTAAGGGCTTCAAATTTAGACCTATACTCGGCACTCAGGGCCATTGAGCAGTGAGGGTTCTTTATCGTGCCAACGCCTACCGTGACACGGGACCTACGTTTTTAAGGTCATATCCGAAAGACCCGTGACTTTCACTTCTAGTGCCGAGCGCTTGGCGAAGGAGCAGTCACTACCTATGTTTACGTCTTAGGTCGAATTTAAGCCAAGGATTGCGTAATTGTTAAGCAGTTTGAAAACAATGGATAGCAAAATCTGTTTTTTAAAGAAATTAATATTCTGCACGTTAATGTATACAAAAAAATCTACGTAAAATCTAAAATAGTAAAACGTAAAAATTTTGCTAAAAATTTATCAGCTATCAAATTTATATAAAAGATATAAATTGAAATTTTCTGATATCAATACAAGAATACTTGTTTATAAAGATGTCGATTACAAGGAGGTCTCATTTTAAGAAATTAAACGAGTTGCGTTGAAAAGGAATTATACCATGCAGTACCATAGGAAAAGAATTACTAGTTCTGTAGAAGACTTCTTAATAAATTCATTTAAAAAATTAATTATTTAGAAAGAAAGGTCACAGAAACTTCTTTATATTAGGTATAGAACATGTAAATGAACACAATGTGGTGGTGCTGCATTAACAATATTAAACAACGGCTATAAACTGTTTTAATTCTATTTGTTTGTTTTCTCTTCCTGTGTTAAGAGACAATGGTATTATTTTTGTCTTCTATCTTAAATAAGAATTAAAAATCTCTAGCCATCTCTAGAATGAGAATAAAAAATAGCACAATAATTCTTCAGTCAATATTAGTTCTAAGTCGGCATTTCTTATCATGGCGTGACTTTAAGGTGATGGTTCAATGCAATGACACATGTATATAATCTACTGTCTTTTATGTTAAAGTGCAGTCATCTTCTAAAAGATTGAATATGTTTTCCATTGCAATCTTCTTGCTGTCGGTATGTTCGGCAGTCAGCGCCAATAGCAGAGACAGTAACGATGTATTTCTATCTCAGTTGCTGGAAAGACTGAATGATTTAGAGCAAAGAGTGCAAGTGCAGGAAACAATAAATGCTGAACAAGAGAAGGTCATCAAAACTTTGATTCTTGAAAATAAAAAGTGGAAAAATGCCGGCATGCCTGAAAAAGAAATCTCTCTTGATACCAAAGGGCGAACTTATAGTGAAGGATTTAACCATTCCTTAAGAAATAGAAGTAACACTGGGGAAAACTTATTTTCCAAAATGGGTTTGAAAAAATTTGATGACCCCTCTAGTGTTGGGATTGAAAATTCCTCTTTGAACTTCAGGATAGAGAAGTCTAAAAAGAGATCTGTCACAGGTATGCAAGATACGATTTAAAATATATTTCGACTCGAAATATTAAAAAATGTATGAAAATTCAATTAAATAAGTTTATTATATTTTTTTTTATGAATAATAGTTCACGTTCTTTAATTTCTACAAATATTAAACAGATATCAATACAGGTGACGTGGCATTTTACTCTTATCTGTCACGTGATGAAAACGATCCAGGTCGTCACCAGATAATCCTATTTGACCACGTGATCACAAACGTCGGTGGAAACTACAATCACCACACGGGAATCTTCTTCTGTCCAGTGAACGGAGTGTACACGTTTTCATGGACTGTGTACTGTTCTGCTGGTGGATATATTTTTTCTGAAATTGTTGTTAATTCGAATGTTGTTGGTGCTATGGATTGTGATGGCGAGGGAGCGAACAGCATTAGACACACAACAGGTGTCGTCGTCGTTGAGATCAACCAAGGGGATGCAATTTTTATCCGCACAAGTCCTAACTTTGGCCATACTGGATCACTTCTTAGTCATTCTAGCTGGAGATCCTCATTCAGCGGATGGAAACTTTTTTAACTCTTTACAACTTACGGAATTGCTATGCAACATATATTGAATCCTCGCGTCATAGAAATATTACTTTCCTATTTCCCCGCAAGCACTTTAAAGCTGGGTACAAATTTCTCTAGAGTTTAGCGTAAATAATATTCTGAAATTATATTTTAATTAGAAAATAACTTTCCTTATTTTATGAGATTCAAGCAAGTATAAAATAGTTGGAATTTGGTAATAATTGAAGATAAAATTAACATTTTAAAGTGCGTGAAAATGCGTGATTGCGGGGTAACGGTAAATGCATGATTTTGCGTTAGAAATAGGAAATGGTATATGCGTTAAAATGCGTGACTGCGGGGAAGGGTGTTAAGCAAATGAAAAATTTTTATGTTATTTGAAATGCACGAAAAATAGTCATACTTTGAATTAAAAGTAAATCATATGTAAAGAAAATTCTAGCGCAATTTACACAAAATACAAAATTGCATATTTATACATTCTCATTAACCTATGAAATGCTTACTTTGATTAAACAATAAAAATAATTGTTACAAGTTTATTTGAAATTATTTAAGTTCTGCAATTGATTTAAACTCAGAGTTACAACTTTTAGATAACATCGGTCAAAAATCAATTATAATCTTAAACTTGAAAACAATTTAAGGACACTTCACACTTTACATCTGAGTTTCATTTTGCAATTTGAAATTCATAAATTAACAAATATTTTCGTCATACTTTTTTTGTGAATATATTTCATCTATACAACTTTATTTACATTACTAAAGTTTTACTGAGCTGTCAAAAAAGAAATCGATGTTTGACGAATAAGTGAGATATTGAACCTCTTGCTTAGATAAACAGCATACATCACAGTGTTTCCTGAGCTAACTCTTATTTGCGTTCGTTGGACTTGACAGAAGAAACTCGGTTAACAAGACACCGTACGCAAATAGTAATCCATAACCATTAGATCGTTGATATATAGAGCGTCAAAAGTGGATAATGGCTAATGTGGCATATACATTTAAAATACATGGTTATTGTCTTGAAATATAAGCGATATTTGGGCGAGGGTAAGAACACATGATAGAGGGCGAGGCTTGCTGAGCCCTCTTACGTTTTCGACCCGAGCCCAAATATCGCTTATATTTCAAGACAGTTATCATGTATTTTGTTTGTCCTGCAACATATTTCTTACATGTTATCAATCAAGCTATTTACGCCATGATTATCACATCTCTACAGTTGAAACTGACTCCATGGCGTAAACATTGCAACACACGTGACGTCACAATGCCTCTAGAACCTCGGAATATATGCACGAGGCTCTATTAGGGCAGTGACTGGATAAAGCTATGGTTTATTAGGTTACCTTTATCAGGTCAATGCATGGGGTAGTTGCAGGATAAATGTAACTAGATGTTTTTGCCTTTAGGCTAAAGAATATGGATTACTGAACTATACTGTTATGAATAAAGACTCGAAAGACACGAAAGAGTGGACATTACTCAACCCCACATTGCAATGTACTGCAAAAGAGGCTAATAGATGGATTCTGAAATAAAACTATAGGTCGTTTGAAGATTTGTAATTAAATATACTGCTGATTTAATAAAAGATTTCTCATATTCACTGAAGAAGAGGAAATCAAGGAATAACTGTTCAGGGCATCAACAATTTTGGCTTCGCCCATTATGCAAATGTGTCCCACTATCGTTGATGCACTGGTATTCTATACTAAATAGACAGTGATTCCCTATATTTTCATTTCATTATGAATTAAAATTGTAGATATAGATTCAAAAAAATGTAGGTTACACGAGGACTCCAAATTCAATAAAATATAGCTGCAGAACGTTAGCTCTCTGCTAGAGAAAATTCGGACAGTTAAAGCAAAGAGTTACAGATTTAAGCGTTTTAAAAACCTTCGATTTACTCGGACGATTCTTTTGTCGCTCAATAGGGGTATGTTTTCTTGTACATGTATTTCATACTTTCCCAGCTTTTAAATTACTTTTAAATAGAATTTAACAATTAATCATACATTAAACATCAATTCTTCATAATCTACTTACCTCTAAAGGCTAACAAATGTATGTGAGTGGTTACAGACTTCGAAGGGAACATTGCAAAACTATATACTGGACTGTCTCGGACCATTCAAAGGTAAATAAAGTATCAAACATAAGAGTTACATATATAATATTATATTAAAAGATGCAATTCTAAAATGCAGAGAAAGCTTAGATTGCACGAAATAAATACCTTATGTTGCGACAAAAATCATCGGCGTAAATCGAAGGTTTTTACAACGCTTGAATCTGTAGCTCTCTGCTTTATCTGCTACGCGGCTAGGATAAGGCTGCCCGTAAAATATCAAACTGTTCAAACTGTAGTAACTTCACTGTACTACCTAGATATGACGTTATATTAGAATATGACGTCAAACTGTAGTAACTTCACTGTACTACCTAGATATGACGTTATATTAGAATATGACGTCAAGTCATTGCATACTTGAGCTAACATGACGTGAAAAGTGTCATAATTATTACATGGCATGCAGATTTATTTTAGAGACTTGTTGATTATTTCAAGTGTAAGAATTTTTTTTTAGCTTAAATGTGGTGTTAGGATGATGAACATTTGAAATTTAAATATTCCTATTCCTTTTGCTTGTCAGATATGACATATTCAAACAAGAGCAAAAAATTATGTGTGAAACTATCATAACCGGGTCAATCTTATTCTGGACTCCAGCCTTAGTTGATGTTAAATCCTAACCAGCAAAGGTTTAGGAAGGCAGAGTCCCGAATGACATTGGGCCGATCATGCGTATATATAATATCCGCCATTTAAAAGGTTCGCTTATCATAACCAGGTTACCTCATTCACTGGAACTCGTGAAGAGGTACCCGTACAACTCATTTCCTCTTTTCTTTTTATTATATGATTCCTTTTGAATTCGCTTGGCCTGTGGAGGTACCGGGATGGCTCAATTTCGCATTTCTTTTATTATAAATTCCTTTTAAATTTGTGGACCAGAACGGCTGCCATTGTTGGGGAGTGGAGATTGTACCCAACCTGTATGAAATACAACCAAGACAGTCAAGATTCAGCTTCCCACTCTTTTTTTATTAAATTAAACAATCTATTTGTAATCTTTATGATTACAATAAATAATTTCACACAATATACTAAATATTATACTAAACATCATTAGTTCTAATATAAAAAATGTTATCTGTAAATAAATTAAGCCATGTGAAAATTTTAATAATTTGACAAAAACCGCGCAAGTTTAGAAAATTATCTCACCTGTATGAAATACAACCAAGACAGTCAAGAGTTCACACCTCCCACTGAAATATTGTTGTCTAATCCGGAAATAACGTTCATTTCAATACCAGGTTTACGTTTGTAGATTTCCATCTCCATATTTGTGTCTCGTTCGAAATTTGCAATAATTACTTTTTATTTTGATTTGAATTTTAATTACTATTATTCCGACCTTAAGTACTTTTTAAACTTCTAATACACTTTTAAAATAATTTCCGATCTTTTGCACAATCTTTAAATATCATTTGTTGTAGCTAATTTATCCAAACACCTGAACTCTGGTCAATCTTATCCCATTAGTTGCTTCTTCCTCCTAACACCAAAAACATCTTCCGATAAACAAGTAAACAAGTAAACAACCGCATTGTTATGAATCGTATATTCTGGGAATCGTTCAGGTCAAAAGGCCACCAAAGTGTGGCAGATTCTTTATCTATTTTTAACTTCAGAACTCGTATCTAAGGGCCTCTCTCTGCAGAAAATTGCAAATACACAAAAACATGGTACAATCTTATTTTAGTGCAATTTTTGTTATAATAAATCCCCCCTACTGTCGAAAATCTTGTCCTCAAGATTTGTTTACAGTGCTTATGATACGGAATAATCCATCTTGCTGCGAATTTTACATCAAACCGAATGTTTAGTGATATTTATTTGATTTTATCGCGCCGACTTAAACTTTATTTCAAATTTATTTAAAATCACGTATTTTCAGATGGCTTTAACAAAGGAAATACATATACACATTTTACTATATATAATGTAATCTAAATGCATACAACATGTATAGAAATACAAAATACACTTTCCAAAAAAAAAAATCACAATATTTAAAAACACAACAAACGCAAAAAATACTCTGTACATTTTTCGTGGTTGATTTTTTTTTCTCCCTCTGGGCAGTGGTGGCATCTTTTTGCAGAAAAACACAGTAGTGATGAAAAAAAAATGTTACAAAGCTCGATTCACAAAAACAAATGCTTTGACAATTCATGGAACATAAACACCCTCATTGTATGGATTAAGACACTTTACAAAAAATATCATTGTTGTTGCATGTACCCCTTTTTCACAATTTACAAAAAATATGTTTTTCTACAGTACCGAAAAATATACACTTTTATTACAAGACATGATCCCTTTAAAATACATATACATTGTAGTCCTATATCTGACGCGTACTCTCTTTACTTTAAAAAAAAAACATTAAAGGTTAAGTCATTATTTCTTATGAAAGGAGAAATGATTTTCGTAATTATTCGGAAGAATGTAAAATATCTACATGGATATCCCTTCCATTACGATCATTTTCCTGTCAAATATTTCTCACCAAACCCCTTGTTTGGTTGACTATTATAAAGTCTCGACTTAACCTTTAACCTTAATAAATGGAATAAGAGTTTCCCTTTACTATCTTTAAAGGCCCTTAAAATTCCCATTTATAGGTTTTAATTAGATTCTCTCGCAAGAGTTTTTGACTTTACTTTCAACCTAAATGAATGGTATACGGGTTTTCCTTATTGTTCAAGGCCCTTCCCATTTAGGATTTATTTCTGTCATTGCTTAACCTAAACGAATGGTCTACGGGGTTTCCTTTACTATCGTTCAAGGCCCCTCCCATTAAGGATTTTTTTTATAACGCGCTTAACCTACACAAATGGTCAACGGGGATTCCTTTGCTTTTTTCAAGTCCCTTCCCATTTATAGTTTTTTTTCTCTTGATTTCGTCTCATAAATTAAACTTGAAGAATACTTCATTTCTTATTTTGCAAGTCCTTTTATATTTCCTCATAAGCGTCAACAATCTTAATTATTATCGGGTACATTATAAAACATTGCCCATGTAAAAAATTTCGACATTATGACAACATTATAACTACCGTCGTCGTAAAAAAAAAATCTTGCACAGCAAGTTAAAGGTAGGCATTTTGAAAAAAAAATGCTATCCTACCTGTACTCAGGTTCATTTTTTTCATAGTCTTAATCATAGGACTTAATATTAAATTGTCCAATCATTGAATAATTTGTCTTGAAATCGGCACTTGGAATAGGAATAAGGAGCTCCAGCACAGAACTATTGTCCTTTATTTTAAAGATATGAAATTGTTTGTTTTCCTGGCCACCAAAGGACGGACTGGTAGTAGTCGAATGGGCTGTCCTAGGCTATTAATTAGCACAAGAGATTTTAGTTTGTTTCGTTGTTTTATTAGCATTGCAGTAGGTTCACAAATTTATCAAAATGCTTAAGTCTTGGTTGGTAACCTCAGGGAGTGTCAGGTCTGTTAGCCTCGTCGAAAAACGGCTCTGGTCCGTTCTCGCCTTACATCAGTCCTTATCCGAAAATCCAGTGGGACCGCCAACATTCAGAATAAGGGTGTGCGACTTGGATAATTACATTTTGCAAAGGCTGATATCTTCTATACCTTGAATTTTTTAACTTTATACTCAATCTACTCAACAAACCGGATTTTGAAAGACTTATCATAAAAACAAAAATGAATGATTGTTCGGTTGCCAATATCTGGTTAAAAGGATTCATTTTCCACAATTTATCATATCAAATAATAAAAATCAATTAGTTGATGTTATAATTAACCAGCAAAGGTTTTAAAGGCAGTGAAATATATACATGCCATTTAAAATGTTCGTTATCATAACCAGGTTACCTCATGTCACTGTGAACTCGTGAAGATTACCCGTATATTGATTTTATTTTCTTTTTATTATAAATTATTATTTTTGTTATTGGCTTGTGGAGGTACCGGGATGGCTCAATTTCGCATTTCTTTTATTAAATTCCTTTTATAATACTGTGGACCAGAACGGCTGTTTTGGGGAGTTTGAGATGGTACCCAACCTTATGAAATACAACCAAGACAGTCAAGATTCAGCTTCCCACTTTTTTTATTAAATTAAACAATCTATTTGTTAATCTTTATGATTACAATAAATAATTTCACACAATATACTAAATTGCTATACACAACATCATTAGTTCTAATATAAAAAATGTTATCTGTAAAAAAATTAGGCCATGTGAAAATTTTAATAATTTAACAAAAACCGCGCAAGTTTTAAAAATTAAAACCTGTAGTGAAATACAACCAAAATTCAAGATTAGCTTCCTCACTGAAATCTTGTTCTCGGCCGTTCATGTTTTAAACCAGGTTCTGTTTGTAGGTTTCCATCTCCATATTTGTATCTCGTTCGAAATTTGCAATGATTACTTTTTATTTTGATTTGTTTTAATTACTTTATTCCACCTTAAGTACTTTTTAAACTTCTAATACACTTTTAAAATAATTTCCGATTTTTGCACAATCTTTAAATATCAAATATTGTAGCTAATTTATCCAAACACCTGAACTCTGCTAATCTTATCATCATTAGTTGCTTCTTCCTTTACAAAAACATCTTCCGATAAACAAGTAAACAAGTAAACAACCGCATTGTTATGAATCGTATATTCTGGGAATCGTTCAGGTCAAAAGGCCACCCTAGTGTGGCCAGATTCTTTGTCTATTTTAAACTTCAGAACTCGTATCTATTACCTCTCTCTGCAGAAAATTGCAAATACACAAAAACATGGTACAATCTTATTTTAGTGCAATTTTTGTTATGATAAAACGCTCCCCTAACACGTCCGTAGACAGAGTTTGAATTTATGAATCGTGTTTTTATATATGACTGGCACAAGCGATGGACAAGAAGAAATTGAAGATTTTCTGTGTGAATCTACAAGAGAAGTATGTCCTCTAAATAAATTTAACTGGGGGATCGTGTGTAGTTTATACATTTTTTGTATAAATTGCGAAAAAGAATGGGAAAAAAACCTTCTTATGTTGATAAGTTCAATTTCTCGTCAAATATTTTCTAAACGAGTAAAAATTAAACCTGCCCCCAGCACTTTCCATGTACCAGAGATCACGATGAATTGATCTATGTAATAAACTTTGCACAATATTTTTGTTTTGCACTTGTGCCAAATCGATTTTTGTGCAACAATTAGGAATATCATAAATCACCGTCACATGATCAACACAGTCACGTGGCAGGCCCAAAATGCTTTAAAATTTTAAAATAAAACCTGATTAAACTCTCATCTCAAGTTGACTGTGATTTCAAAAAAAGATTACATATCAATATTAAATTCTAGGTCAAAATAAAATGTATGATTTCAAGGCATTTTAAGCCTTCGGACAGCCTTATCATAACTGCGTAAATGATGTTGACGAAAGGCCACGTTTACAAAAAATCATAGACAAAGTCAAACCATGGCCATAAGGTCGATAATAAAGAAAGAGCCAAATTGAATAGGGCTTATGGCTAGTGTAGCAGATAATGAGCTGTTGTTTTTCTTTTTATGCCAAGAGTTGCCTACTGCAAAGCAATTATAAAATACTGAATGCATGGAAAATTTTCACCCCTTTTGCGACTGGGGGAATATAAAACCGGACGACATTAAAACATTCATAGTTTAATGTCTTAAACAGAAGTATAAATAAAAATTTTTAATTTTCCTAGTTGGTTACCTCCTCTGCTTTTGAGACAATGATAACTTTTTTGTGCCTTCTATTTCATTTAAGAATAAAACTCTAAAGCTATCTCACGAATAAGAATAAAAAAAATGAACAATAATTCTTGAGTCAACAATGGTTTTTAGTCATTGTTTCTTATCATTTACTTTAAGGTTATGATCTAATGCTATGGCAAATGTATACTGGGCATAATAAGTTTGGGATCATTTTTTTTTACACAAAAATAATATTTTCATACCCATGAATTCATGTGAAAATAAGGTTTAAGTATTTTAAGTAGCTTTACACTGTATTTTTCCCAAAGCGGAATGAACGATTATGAACCGTATTTACAGTTTTAAGCAAATTGTAGGAGCGCTAAAATGACGTCTTTTTATCAAAGTATTTGAGATCGGTATTTATATTTAGATGCACCGCTTAAATGACTATGCTAAATACTTGGCATCAGATGATCCATAAACATTACAGTATTCGACTATATCAACAGTTTGAAACAGGAAAATTGTATTTTGTCCAGGTTTTGTGTCTTATTAAAATTAAGGCCACAGTGTGTCTATCGGTGTTTGAGCAACATAAAACAAAAATTGTGAGTAACGTCATAGGTGTTTATTGAAAGGTAATTTTTCTGTTGATTTATATTTGACAGAAAACTTGTATATTGCAAATGTTAAAGATAATCTGTTTACATGTGTCATTTGTTGTTTATGTAAAGGAAATTTGAATGATTTGGGCAGGTGTAAAGACTATATGACCCCCATAAAAATACCGGTGGTCATTTTTTATAAAAAATGACACATATTCGACGTAGAAAAATGACCTTTATCCCGTACAAAAGTGGCATCACCCTCCAAATTTGCAGATCCCACGTGAAGAAAAATTAACTGTTCTCTTTGAAGCCTAATTATAGTGTTTTTTAAGGGGCAAAAAAAATATTAAAGGTAGCGTCATTGTGTAAATTTGTTTTATTTGGGTAATATATTGTAGATATTTTCTTTTAACATACTTATTGTTTTTTAAGGTAATGTGATTTAGTTTAATCATGTGTAAAGTTTTAAAGGTAATCACGTGTGTAGACGGTGTTTGTTTAGGTAATTATTGTGTTTTCGATTGTATTATGTCAAAGGTATTATATATAAGCAGTCCTCCGCTTGAAAACCGGGGGGAGGTAATCAAGTGTGTAGGATGTCCGTCCTTAAAGGTAATCTGTGTGTAGGCTGTTTATGTTAAAGGTAATCACACGTCTAGACAGTGTTTATGTTAAAGGTAATCACGTGTGTAGACGGTGTTTATGTTAAAGGTAATCACGTGTGTAGACGGTGTTTATGTTAAAGGTAATCACGTGTGTAGGCGGTGTTTATGTTAAAGGTAATCACGTGTGTAGGCGGTGTTTATGTTAAAGGTAATCACGTGTGTAGGTGGTGTTTATGTTAAAGGTAATCACGTGTGTAGGTGGTGTTTATGTTAAAGGTAATCACGTGTGTAGGCGGTGTTTATGTTAAAGGTAATCACGTGTGTAGGCGGTGTTTATGTTAAAGGTAATCACGTGTGTAGGTGGTGTTTATGTTAGAGGTAATCACGTGTGTAGGCGGTGTTTATGTTAAAGGTAATCAGGTGTGTAGGCGGTGTTTATGTTAAAGGTAATCACGTGTGTAGGCGGTGTTTATGTTAGAGGTAATCACGTGTGTAGGTGGTGTTTATGTTAAAGGTAATCACGTGTGTAGGCGGTGTTTATGTTAAAGGTAATCACGTGTGTAGGCGGTGTTTATGTTAAAGGTAATCACGTGTGTAGGCGGTGTTTATGTTAAAGGTAATCACGTGTGTAGGCGTTGTTTATGTTAAAGGTAATTACGTGTGTAGGCGGTGTTTATGTTAAAGGTAATCACGTGTGTAGGCGGTGTTTATGTTAAAGGTAATCACGTGTGTAGGTGGTGTTTATGTTAAAGGTAATCACGTGTGTAGGCGGTGTTTATGTTAAAGGTAATCACGTGTGTAGGCGGTGTTTATGTTAAAGGTAATCACGTGTGTAGGTGGTGTTTATGTTAAAGGTAATCACGTGTGTAGGTGGTGTTTATGTTAAAGGTAATCACGTGTGTAGGCGGTGTTTATGTTAAAGGTAATCACGTGTGTAGACGGTGTTTATGTTAGAGGTAATCACTTGTGTAAACGATCTGATCCCACCTCTGATGTTTCGGAGGTCCTCGTTTGCTCTGCTCCTTTTTTTGTATTGTTTTATGGATATCGATATCCTTCATACAAAAAACATATATTTGTTTGAAAACAGAAATGTACTTAACTCTGTCACTGGAAAAAGCAAAAATTTGCAAAATTATTAACAAGTTTATACCGTATAAACAGATTTTTTAGCGAAGATTTTATTTGTACATTATAAGCGAGGGTGCCAGGATCGCTAAAATTTAATATCGCTAAAATTAATTGCACTTTTTTGTAATTGCTTCATTATAAAGCTTTGTAAAATCGCTAAAAGTACAATTCTTTTAAAATAAAACACCAAATTTTAAGGACAAATCGCTAAATTTGCATCTCGCTAAAATTTCAACTTATACGATATACATGTATATATTTTGAATCTTTAATTCCTATGAAGTAATATACGCTATAATGTGTGCCATTTTAAAATACAGCTGGAAATTTATATTTTGTTTACCAATAAGTTACAAAAATGCTGTAAATTACACCTTTTAAATAAAATTTGTTATAAAGTTATCGAATTATAATTATTTATTATCCTGCAATGATAAATTTATTATATACTCCACCATAACTAGCAAAATATAAACAAACACGGATAAGCCCTTTAGAGATCAATCACTTTTGACATGGACATTTATCCAATAAAACAAAGCATAATAACAAGGGATTTTGTTAACACGCATATAAACCTTTTATTAATAATCGTTGTCAAAATGCAACGTGCTTCGTTGTCATAATTTCCCGAGAGTAAGTGTCTATATTTAAACCTACATGTTTACGATTCCTTTATCAATATTCATGAAAAGACTGAATTCTTGTCAGATATTGCCTTATTGTTCTGTTAATTCAACAGTTTTATAGTTAAATTTTGTGGAAATATTATTTTTTCATTACACTTTATGTGTTCAAATCATTAAATCATTTTGTTTCACATACAAATCTGCATCCATACGGCGTATATTACTTTAACTTTTCATCTAACTTTTCGTTAAATTATCAAAATATCGATGATCCTGGATTATTACTTTTTTTCTGTCAGGAACTTGGAATGACTTTTCGGTCATCGATGTTCCTTACGTTAAAAGAAACTATAACTTATGGGATAAAACTTTTTTTCAATCTGTAATTTGAATTTCATGTGACATTATATTATAAGAACTTTCATAATGTCAATGAGTCCTGTATACAGGGGGTCAACTATTTCATATTATTATACTTTCATGTAAATTACTTGAGTCTGATTCGTCGAGAAACATTGATAAAAAACACTTAATGATTGAGTAGCACAGTCAATGTATTTTTCGGTAGCGAATTTTGCGCGCACGGTTCACTGTAATATGCATTTGTTAAAAACATTCAGTAGAATATGATAAAAATAAACTGCGCCTCGGTTGACAATGGTTTTATTGGGGTGAAAATTTTCAATATTACACTCAACTACATGCAATAATTATATAATGCTTAGATTTGTAGCAAAATTAATGATTGAGTAACACAATGTATTTTTCGGTGATTTTTTTCAGAGAAAGAAGAAGACAATGAACAACAAATTTAATGGTTCATGGTTAATTAAAATCTGTATTTTTTCTGAATAAATCCAATTCATCTTATAATAATATGTTTTTATGTTCTGAGTTAGTTAATCAAATATATGCTTCAAATATTTTTTTAATAAACTTATTCAAAGTGTAATGGTCATTATGATCTACATTTTACCACTATATGCTGGGTAGATTGATTGATCAAAGTGTAATGGTCATTATGATTTACATTTTACCACTATATGCTGGGTAGATTGATTGATCAAAGTGTAATGGTCATTATGATTTACATTTTACCACTATATGCTGGGTAGATTGATTGATCAAAGTGTAATGGTCATTATGATTTACATTTTACCACTATATGCTGGGTAGATTGATTGATCAAAGTGTAATGGTCATTATGATTTACATTTTACCACTATATGCTGGGTAGATTGATTGATCAAAGTGTAATGGTCATTATGATTTACATTTTACCACTATATGCTGGGTAGATTGATTGATCAAAGTGTAATGGTCATTATGATTTACATTTTACCACTATATGCTGGGTAGATTGATTGATCAAAGTGTAATGGTCATTATGATTTACATTTTACCACTATATGCTGGGTAGATTGATTGATCAAAGTGTAATGGTCATTATGATTTACATTTTACCACTATATGCTGGGTAGATTGATTGATCAAAGTGTAATGGTCATTATGATTTACATTTTACCACTATATGCTGGGTAGATTGATTGATCAAAGTGTAATGGTCATTATGATTTACATTTTACCACTATATGCTGGGTAGATTGATTGATCAAAGTGTAATGGTCATTATGATTTACATTTTACCACTATATGCTGGGTAGATTGATTGATCAAAGTGTAATGGTCATTATGATTACATTTTACCACTATATGCTGGGTAGATTGATTGATCAAAGTGTAATGGTCATTATGATTTACATTTTACCACTATATGCTGGGTAGATTGATTGATCAAAGTGTAATGGTCATTATGATTTACATTTTACCACTATATGCTGGGTAGATTGATTGATCAAAGTGTAATGGTCATTATGATTTACATTTTACCACTATATGCTGGGTAGATTGATTGATCAAAGTGTAATGGTCATTATGATTTACATTTTACCACTATATGCTGGGTAGATTGATTGATCAAAGTGTAATGGTCATTATGATCTACATTTTACCACTATATGCTGGGTAGATTGATTGATCAAAGTGTAATGGTCATTATGATCTACATTTTACCACTATATGCTGGGTAGATTGATTGATCAAAGTGTAATGGTCATTATGATTTACATTTTACCACTATATTCTGTAATGTAAAAGTGTAATGGTCATTATGATTTACATTTTACCACTATATGCTGGGTAGATTGATTGATCAAAGTGTAATGGTCATTATGATTTACATTTTACCACTATATGCTGAGTAGATTGATTGATCAAAGTGTAATGGTCATTATGATTTATATTTTACCACTATATGCTGGGTAGATTGATTGATCAAAGTGTAATGGTCATTATGATTTACATTTTACCACTATATGCTGGGTAGATTGATTGATCAAAGTGTAATGGTCATTATGATTTACATTTTACCACTATATGCTGGGTAGATTGATTGATCAAAGTGTAATGGTCATTATGATTTACATTTTACCACTATATGCTGGGTAGATTGATTGATCAAAGTGTAATGGTCATTATGATTTATATTTTACCACTATATGCTGACTAGAACATCAGTGTTAGGATAACTGACTTATATTCGCTTATAAACAATTGTAAAGTTTTAAGTTGATTTTTATCAAATTTTGCATGAAAATGGTGCCTAACGTTTAAAATTGACATTTAGACTTTTTACAGCATTATAAAACTTATTAAAAGTCAAAATTCAAAACCCATAAAAAGAAAAAAATACTCTGAAGAGATTTACACATAGTGCATACCTTTGCTCTAACATGGTAGGTAAACTAAATAGGCGTTACTAGATTGTTTGAAATCTATTGCCAAAAAACTAGTCAAACTGTTTTAAGATTGAATACTGTTTGTTATTTCCATATCCTTATATATGAATAATATACCCAACCCCAAAACCAAATAATTTTACAAATTCGCCTCAGGCGGTGGCAAGATAAACATCCCTCACAGCTCAAAAGCTTTGTGTGCAGAAAATAAGTCCATAATATCTGACGTTTTTCAGGTGATTTTTTTTTTTTAGATTTTGATATTTGATATGCATCAAAAACTTCAAATAAACCAGAGCAATTTTGAATCGAAGAAGTGGAAATTCACCTCTCCCATTCTGAGATGCATTTTTTGGTCCTTATTTACATAAAATTTCTGATAAAAACAAAAATATCGAAGAATGTTTTGATACTGTGTAATTAAAATTTTGAGATTTGTAACGTAAGCAATAATTGTGGGAACTAGTAGCATTGAATTGTGCTTTTAATAAGTAATGAATCTTTTAATTTATCTGATTTTAATTTATCTGAATTGCAAGACTAAAGAAAAGTTAACGGCGGCAAAAATTTCATTTTTCATAATAGCACTGGTTCACTAGAGATGTGCAATGTGGTACAGTGAGCTTAAGATAAAAGTTTTCACACAGTCTGACACATCTGTTTCATAATTTACATATTTACTTGAAAACATAACTTTAATGGAAATCTGAGAACCAAAATCTAAAATAAACGTAATGACTTTAGCTTTACAATCGTCAAGGTCCCATACTTATACAGCAATATAGCTTTATCACTTGCATACGGAGGGTATATTTCTCAGTTTATTCGATATGCAAGAGTTTTCTCTATGTATGAACAATTTCTAAAAGAGGGTAAATTATTGACGATATAGTTGATGAAACAAGAATATCAAAAGTCTCGTTAAAGTCAGTATTCATATGTATTTTATATTAAACATTCAATATACATGTAATATAATAAATATTACATGTAGTTGAGTGTTACATTGAAAATTTCCACCCTATAAAATGTTTTTGTTTTATAGGGTGGTATTTTTTTTTATCCCGTTTTCCGCTGACTTCTAAAGTGAAAACGCAAGTTTTACCAAAATCATAGATTTATTTTTCTTTGTTTTCCCAAAGAATTGATTTTTAATGAAAATCCATTAAAATATCCATATAAATATTAAAAAGCATTGGATTATGTTAACTTTTGAAAATTTCCCTGGAAGTAGTCGGGAGACCATTCATAGTTCATTCCCAAAATTCATATATAAAGGAGAAATATGACACAACAAATAAAAATATTCAGACGACAGCATAAGGCGATTCCAAGTTTTTTCTCTGTTTAGCGCCCACCCATCGTTCAAAATCCTACCTACCTATTCACAATAAACACACAAGCCAAAACATAAAACAAAGGCTTAAAAGTCATAAAAATGATGCCCTTCAAATGATTTGATCTAATTTAACTGCTTTTTTAAAGCAAAAACAATGGGTTAAATAATTAAAATAGACCAAATATAACTCACTACAGAATTATTTAGAGAAATTGTCAACATTCAAAAATTTCGACTAAAGTAATCAATTTCAGGACTCCTGATGTTGTGTATTTTTTTCTGATATGAGGTGTCAAAAACCAAGGCGCACGCGGACGCTAAAGATAGAAAAAACTTGGAAAGGCCTAATTTAAACATTAAAAACATAAATAAACTGCACATTAAACATTAAAAACATAAATAAACTGTACATTTAACATTAAAAACATAAATAAACTGTACATTACACATTAAAAACATAAATAAACTTCAACTTAAATATTAAAACCATAAATAAACTGCACATTCCATCGATCAGGGAATATCTTCAGAGAAAAAATTAAATCAAAATTTATGCAAAATCAACATATTTTTCAATTACTCTGATGAAAGTTTTATATTTTCACATAGAAACACAATGCGACCAACAATGAATAAATGAAGTCTTTGAATATACACGTCTAGCTCTAAATGATGAATAAAACGTATAATAAGACAATAAATTCATAAGAAAGAAACCCAATCCCTTTCATGCATATAACACTTCAAATAATAACGAAATAAAATTATATAAGAACTTGTACACTCTTCACATTCAATCTTCTGTCTCCATAAGAGTGAAAATTTTTCGAGAGGAATGTAAACAATAGTCTATAAATTAATCTTTAATTAATATTACAGATGCACCGTATCTAGGTAAAAATTAACAATATGGTACGGGAACCTTATGTACTGAATATACAATTTTGAACACTTAATACGGAAAATAAAATTAGGTAATAAAACAATTATTTAATGCCTGAACAGTCAATAGACAAGAAAATTTTTCCCTCGGTGCAGGGAACAGCTCAGTGTGTTCTATTGCCCGAGACCAGCGGCTGAGAACACACTGAGCTGTTCCCTGCACCTCGGGAAAAATATTCTGCTCGTATTGACTGTTCAGGCATTAAATAATTGTATATTATAACATTTTATAGGTCCTCTTACGATTTTAAATTCTCTCAAAAGACATAATGATGAGAGACTTGTACTGAATCATTTGAAGAACCTGTAAACATTTCAATATTCCAATTCCATCTTTGCATTTAAAAAGTCTCTATTATACGTAAAACAGAGTCATATGAAAAAGGTAGTGATAATGAACGGTTATCTATCTTAAAATAAAACTACGAAAAAAATATGAAAAACTCTTTGTATCTAATATAAATACACTGTGCATAACACAATTGCAACAAAATTGGCAATATTTTAAACTTTTCATTTACTTAGAAATCTGGTCTTACCTTTGGAGATTTCAGACATGTTCGTGAAATTTTCTCGATTATATATGTATAATGGATTTTATAAGGTTGATCACTATTCGCTATCTTCGTCTATGATTTTCTTCTTCTTTTTTATACATGGATACAGGGGAAAAATCGCATTTTAATGTAAGTGTAATCAACTTTAACGCATTTTATCATTAAATTTTATGAAATATATTTTTATGGATGTATCTCAGCATTGCTTTCATGAAATTACAGAATTAATGAAAATTTAAGAATGTTCCTAATTGCAGCGTTCTCTCAAAAATGAATCATGTCAATGTCACCATGCTCAGCGGCA
>NW_026928873.1:0-35608 GCF_032062105.1 Saccostrea cuccullata | reverse complement strand
AGTCCCTTGTTTTTCAACCAAACAGGATGGGATTTAGAATATAGATAGATGTAAGGGACTCCTACAAGAAGGTATGATCATCATGCACGTGCACGCACGTGCGTGCATTTGAAACGAGTATATTTAAAAATACTCTTGAAAGACAGGATGATATGGTCATAACGCACATGCATTCACATGCGCTTGGGTGCAATGCTAAGAATTGAATATAATTGGTATCCTTCTGGAAAAAACGTTGTTAAAGTAAAAAATACACAGAGTTTGTCTTATTTAATGAAGCTTACAGGGAATATGGCACCGAAAGGGAGTTGGGGAGCGTTTGGGGAACATCTGTAACGGTTCCCGTTACAATTAGCACTAGTTATTAAGGTCTTCCGTTTCCAACGGAAGACCTTCTTGTTATTCTTCGGTTTCTTTTTCCCTATTATTATTATTATTTTTTTTCCAACCGATTTTTGTGCACGCGATTTCTCAGAGATGGCTCAGCCGATTTACACCAAATTTGCATATGTAATAGCTTATCAATCGATCTTGATAGGTTTTTTTGTTTTTTGCTCTCATCACTTCCGGTCGTGAGATATGGGCAGTTTTATGATTTTTAGAGGGTCTGCTTGTCCTGGAAACTCCTCCGGAACGGCTTAAGATATTGACTCAAGATTTTCAGTGAAAGTAAATGAAGGTTTGCTGAGTTGCAGGCAGGCGTCCAAATCTTTATAGCGCAAAAGGCGCCGAAGGTCGGTAGAGCCCGAAAAATATCTCAGAAATATCTCACAAAATTTGACATCTTTTTTTCTCATATCTTTGTATCCATTCATATTTTGTTAAAGCATATAGAAGAATAATTGTGCAAATTCACAAGACCTTTCATTTGATATCAAGAAAAAGGGGCTTACTTCTCAAATAAGGGGCTCAGAGGGGCCAAAAGTCTTTCATCTATAACTCTTTAATTATCAATATTTTGTTATACAATACAGAAGCAAAGATATTCAACTGAACAATCTGTAACAAAACATGATAAAATTTTGATCAAATGTTACGTAATTAGGGGTCACAAGGGGCCAGAATGTCAAATCTTTGACGCTTTATATCTCAAAATGGGGGAATATTTTGGTAAGCAATATTGAACAAAAGATGATCAGAATCATGTTCTAAAAAATATGCATACTTTGAATTTTTGTTAAACGGCCCCTTTAAGGACTAGTAGGAGTGGCCCCTAAATATTTCAATTGAGCATATCTACACAACGAAAGAAAATCTCTGAATAAGCATTGAACAAAAAATCTTTCAAATCATAAGACCTTTCATTTGATATCAGGAAAAAGGGGCTGACCCCTTCAATTAGGGGCTCAGAGGGGCCAAAAGTCTCTTATACATAACTCTCTAATGATCAATATTTTGTTATACATTACTGAAGCAAAAGTATTCATCTTAACGATTTGCAACAATATATGATATAATTTAGATCAAATGTTACATAATTAGGGGTCATAAGGGGCCAGAATGTCAAATATTTGACGCTTTATACCTCGAAAAGGGGGAATATTTTGATAAGGGATATTGAACAAAAGATGGTCAGAATAATGTTCTAAACAATATGTTTACTTTGAATTTTTGTAAAACGGCCCCTTTAAGGACTAGTAGGAGTGGCCCCTAAATATTTCAATTGAGCATATCTACACAACGAAAAAAAATCTCTGAATAAGTATTGAACAAAAAATATTCCAAATCACAAGACCTTTCAGTTGATGTCAAGAAAAAGGGGCTGACCCCTTCAATTAGGGGCTCAGGGGGGCCAAAAGTCTTTCATCTATTATTGTCTAATGATCAATATTTTGTTATACATTACTGAAACAAAAGTATTCATCTTAACAATTTGCAACAATATATGATACAATTTTGATCAAATGTTACGTAATTAGGGGACAAAAGGGGCCAGAATGTCAAATCTTTGACGCTTTATATCTCGAAAAGGGGGAATATTTTGATAAGGGATATTGAACAAAAGATGGTCAGAATAATGTTCTGAACAATATGCATACTTTGAATTTTTGTAAAACGGCCCCTTTAAGGACTAGTAGGAGTGGCCCCTAAATATTTCAATTGAGCATGTCTCCACAACAAAAAGAAGTCTCTGAATAAGTGTTGAACAAAAAATCTTCCAAATCACAAAACCTTTCATTTGATATCAAGAAAAAGGGGCAGGCCCCTTCAATAAGGGGCTCAGAGGGGCCAAAAATCTTTAATACATAACTCTCTAATGATCAATATTTTGTTATACATTACTGAAGCAAAAGTATTCATCTTAACAATTTGCAACAATATAGGATATAATTAAGATCAAATGTTACGTAATTAGGGGTCATAAGGGGCCAGAATGTCAAATCTTTGACGCTTTATATCTCGAAAAGGGGGAATATTTTGATAAGCAATATTGAACAAAAGATGGTCAGAATAATGTTCTGAACAATATGCATACTTTGAATTTTTGTAAAACGGCCCCATTAAGGACTTATAGGAGTGGCCCCTAAATATTTTCATTGAGCATATCTCCACAACAAAAAGAAATCTATGAATGAGTTTTGAACAAAAAATCTTCAAAATCACAAGACCTTTCATTGAATATCAAGAAAATAGGGCTGACCCCTCAAATTAGGGGCTCATAAGGGCCAAAAGTCTTTTATCTATAACTCTCTTATAATCAGTATTTTGTTATACATTACTGAAGCAAAATTATTTATCTTAACGATTTGCAACAATATATGATACAATTTATGTTACGTAATTAGGGGTCACAAGGGGCCAGAATGTCACATCTTTGACGCTTTATATCTCGGAAAGGGGGAATATTTTGATAAGCAATATTGAACAAAAGATGGTCAGAATAATATTCTAAACAATATGCATACTTTGAATTTTTGTAAAACGGCCCCATTAAGGACTTGTAGGAGTGGCCCCTAAATAGTTTTATTGAACATATCTCCACAACGAATAGAAATCTCTGAATAATTGTTGAACAAAAAATCTTCAAACTCTTAAGACCTTTCATTTGATATCAAGAAAAAGGGACTTACTTCTCGAATTAGGGGCTCAGAGGGGCCAAACGTCTTTTTTCTATAACTCTCTTTCGATCAATATTTTGTTATACATTACTGAAACAAAAGTGTTTATCTTAACGATTTGCAACGATATATGATGATATGTTAATAATATATTACGTAATAAGGTGTCACAAGGGGGAAATGGTGAGAACGTAGTAAGTTGTTAGAACTTGTGTTCAAACCAGTTGTATAGTATTTATAAAATAAAATATGTTCAAACCACAAGGGGCCAGTATGTCACATCTTTGACGCTTTATATCTCAAAAAGGGGGAATATTTTGATAAGCAATATTGAACAAAAGATGGTCAGAATAATGTTCTAAACAATATGCATACTTTGAAGTTTTGTAAAACAGCCCTGTTACGGACTTGTAGGAGTGACCCCTAAATATTTCCACTTAACATATCTCCACAACGAAAAAAAGTCTCTGAATAATTGTTGAACAAGACCTTTCATTTAATATCACGAAAAAGGGGCTGACCCCTCAAATTAGGGACTCAGAGGGGCAAGTATTTTATCTATAACTCTCTTATGATCAATATTTTGACATACATTACTGAGGCCAAAGTATTCATCTTAACGATTTGCAACAATATATAATAATATATTTTTATGATATGTTACGTAATTAGGGGTTGCAAGGGACCAAAATGCTATATTTTTATGTTTTATGTCTCAAAAAGGGGGAGCATTTTCATCAGCCTTATCAAACAAAATATGTTCAGAATATCGTGATAGAAATGAGAAACTTCAACTTTAACTACATGTAGAGAAAACTCAATGTCATTCTCTTTAAACAAAAATCTCAGTCAAAATCACATCTCATCTTATCTAGAAATTCAACGGAAGACCTACTCGTTGCTCGCAACGAGATCTCATCTAGTTATTAAGGTCTTCCGTCTTCAGCGGAAGACCTTCTTGTTATTCTTAGGTTTCTTTTCCACTATTTTTATTATTATTGTTTTTTTTTCTTACCGATTTTGTGCACGCGAGTTCTCGGAAACGGCTCACTCGATCTTCATGAAACTTTCAGGACTGATAGAACATCCAACAAAGCTGATATATAATTTTTTGTTTTGATGACGCCACTTCCGGTTTTGAGATTTTCGCGATTTAGTGATTTTTTAGGGTCATTTTGTCCGCGAGTTTTCTAAAAAACGGCTTAGGACAAAAACTTGAGTTTTTCAGCAATGATAGAGCAATATATGTAGATGTGACATACGTATTTCACTTTCACAGGAAGTGCTGCACGCCGACGCTCGCTATGGTCCGGAAAAGGGCATGTCGAGAATTTTAAAATTTCTAACACATTTTCTTCGATATCTTTTTACATACAAATATTTCTTTAAGACATATAGAACAAAAAATGTGTAGAATTACTAGTTCTTTCAAACGATATCTTGAAAAAAGGGCTGACCCCTATGATTAAGGGCTGAGAGGGGCCAAAAGTTTTTCCTTGATATCTCAAAAAGTATCGAGAATTTGTAATAGGTCAAAGAAGCAAAGTTGTTCAAAATGTTAAGCCTAATATACTAGGGTCGTCAAAATACGTCCGGCGACGTCACTTCCGGCCAAACCGGAAGTAGTCGGAAAAGGCTTATTTTTGCCATTTTTGAAAAGTTTTTGGGTAACATATGTCTCTGGAGGCCTAAAACTTTATTTTCCGGCCGTCGTCGACACTTCCGGTCAAACCGGAAGTACCAAAAATCGCTTATTTTTGCATTAATCAACATAGCTTTAGAGGATTCAAACCATTTTTAGGCGTTATTTCTCATTTTTGTTAAAAATAAAAGATACTTCCGGTCAAACAGGACGGAAGACCTACTCGTTGCTTTGCAACGAGCTTTGCTCTAGTTATTATTATTATTATTCCTGGGAAAATTTTGTCCTCGAGTGATCTTGTAAACTACACATCTGACTAAGGTAAAATGTTTTTAGGGTCAGTAGACATGTTATGTAGATTTGCCAAACAAAGGTCATTTTGCGCGCACGTGCTTGCAAGAGCGCGCACGTGCAACATGAGAAATGCCCAATATAATTGATATAGACGTAACTTTTTCAATTTTTGATGAAATGCTTTGAAACTCTTAGTATAAGGATAAATTAGTAGCATAGACAATATGACATGGTCAAAATAGCAAGATCTCACGCGCATGCACGTGCGCTTCGCTCTGATTGGCTGAAACTAAAGACTCGATATCTTTCTTGTTTTTTGACGAAATTCTATGAAATTTTGAACATAGCCATGCATTGGGATATCCTACAACAAGATGTATAGCAATAATTATGGAAATATGTGCATGCACGTGCGCTGCAATCTGATTGGCTGAAACTTTAACTAGCTATAACTCTCTTGGTTTTCAACCAAACAGGATGAGATTTGGAACATAGATAGATATAATAAACTTCTACAAGATGATATGGACACCATGCACATGCATGCACGTGCAAGTATGTGCGCTGCAATCTGATTGGCTGAAACTTTACACAGCTATAACTTCCTTGGTTTTCAACCAAACGGGATGGGATTTAGAACATAGATAGATGTAATTGACTTCTACAAGAAAGTATGATCACCATGCTCGTGTATGCACGTGCGTGCACGGGAGATATGTAAAATCAAAAATACACTTGAATGGGCGTATTTTTTAAAAATTTCGGTTAACTACTTTAATATTTAGTATAAATAATATATAGATTGTGTACACAAGATGATATGACCATTACTTATATGCATTCACATGCGCACGCGTGCATTGCTAAAATTTGAATGAACTTGGTACACTTCTAGACCTGTAAACGTTGTTTAAGTCTCAAGTTTGTCTTCTTTAATGAAGCTTACCGGGAATACGGCACGAAAAGGGAGTTGGGGAGCGTTTGGGGAACATCTGTAACGGTCCCCGTTACAATTAGCACTAGTTAGGGTCTTCCGTCTTCAGCGGAAGACCCTTCTATTATTCTTCGGTTTCTTTTTCCCCTTTATTATTTTTCTTCTTTTTTCTTCTTACAAAATTTGTGCAGAGGATTTCTCGGAGATGGCTGGACCGATTTTATCCAAATTTTCATGGTTGATGCATTGACATCTGAAGTTAATTCCGGCAAGTCCTTTTTTGGAAATTCCTTTTAAGTCGAGAGTTATCGCCCTTTGATCAAAATTTAGAGGACCTCCGTGTCTGTCACGTTACTCAAAAACGGCTCAAGCTAGAAAGCTGATTTTTTCAGGGATAATAGAGGACATGTTGCCATGTTGCACCTGGGTCATGATATTTTCCGGAAGTGCATAGTATGGAAGCTCGGTAAGGGTCAAAATTTAGGACACGAATCATGACTGATTTTTTAAGACATTTTGCATTTTATCTTTTAAAGTATAATTATTTTGTTAAAACATACTGAACAAAATATGTGCAGAATGACAAGATCTTTAATATGATATTAGGAAAAAAGTGCTGACTCATCACATTAGGGGCCAAAAAGGGCTAAAAATCTTTTTTCGATAGCTCTTTAACGGTCAATATTTTGTTATAAATAACAGAAGCAAAAATATTTATCTTAAAAATCTACAACTGTATATTATGTTTTTTATGTCATATATTACATAATTAGGGGCCACAAGGGGCTAAAATGCTAAATCTATAACGCTTTATATCTCGAAATTGAGAAATATTTTGATAAGTAATATTGAACAAAAGATGTTCAAAATAATGTTCTAAACAATATGCAACCTTTCATTTTTCGCTAAACGTCCCCATTAAGGAGTTGAAGGGTCGGCCCCTAAATATTTCTTTTGCAAATAACTCGAAAACAAAAGAGAATCTCTGAATAGTTGTTGAAGAAAAAGTGTTTAAAATCATGAAAACTTTAGATAAGATCAGAAAAAAGGGGCTGGGCACTAACTTTAGGGGCCAAGAGGGGCCAAAAGTCTTCAATGGATAACTCTTTAGCAGTCAGTATTTTGCTATACATTACTGAAGCAAAGATGTTTATCTCAACAATCTACAACTGTATTTTATGATTTTTTTGTCGTATGATACATAATAAGGGGCCACAAGGGGCCAGAATGCTGAATCTTTGACGCTTTATATCTCGAAATTGAGAAATATTTTGATATTTAATATTGAACAAAAGATGTTCAAAATAATGTTCTGAACAATATGCAACCTTTCATTTTTTGCTAAACGTCCCCATTAAGGAGTTGAAGGGTTGGCCCCTAAATATTTCTTTTGCTTATAGCTCAAAAACAAAAAGGAATTTCTGAACAGTTGTTGAACATAAAATGTTCAAAATCTTAAGAGCTTAAAGATGAGATCCTGAAAAAGGGGCTGGGCACTCAAATAAGGGGCCAAGAGGGGCCAAAAGTCTTCAATCGATAACTCTTTATCAGTTAATATTTTGTAATACATTACTGAAGCAAAGATCTCTATCTCAACCATCTACAACTATATATTATCATTTATATGTCGTATGGTACATAATTAGGGGCCACAAGGGGCCAGAATGCTAAATCTTTTATGCTTTATATCTCGAAAGGAAGAAATATTTTGATAAGCAATATTGAACAAAAGATGTTCAAAATAATGTTTTGAACAATATGCAACCTTTCATTTTTTGCTAAACGTCCCCATTAAGGAGTTGAAGGGTTGGCCCCTAAATCTTTCTTTTGCTAATTGCTCAAAAACGAAAAAGAATTTCTGAATAGTTGTTGAACAAAAAATGTTCAAAATCTGAAGATCTTTAAGATGAGATCCTAAAAAAGGGGCTGGGCAATCGAATTAGGGGCCAAGAGGGGCCAAAAGTCTTCAATCAATAACTCTTTATCAGTTAATATTTTGTCATACATTTCTGAAGCAAAGATGTTTATCTCAACCATCTACAATTACATATTATGATTTTTATGTCGTATGTTACATAATTAGGGGCCACAAGGGGCCAGAATGCTGAATCTTTGATGCTTTATATCTCGAAAGGAAGAAATAATTTGATAAGCAATATTGAACAAAAGATGTTCAAGATAATGTTCTGAACATATGCAACCTTTCATTTTTTGCTAAACGTCCCCATTAAGAAGTTGAAGGGTTGGCCCCTAAATATTTCTTTTGCTAATAGCTCAAAAAACGAAAAGAATTTCTTAACAGTTGTTGAACAAAAACTGATCAAAATCCTTAGAGCTTTAAGATGATATGAAGAAAAAGGGCTGATTCCTAAAATTAGGGGCCGCTAGGGGCCAAAAGCCGATTTTTAAAGTCTTTAATGTTCAATGTCTTTTTATAGATTGTGGTAAATCATTATTTTTGAATGAATATCTCAATCAAAATCTGATCTCATCTTATCAAGAATTGGACGGAAGACCCACTCGTTGCTCGCAACGAGATCGTATCTAGTTATTATTCTTTTTTCTTCTTATTTCTTCTCCGGTACTTTTTTGTCCGGAAGTGTTCTCAGAAACTGTTCACCAAACTAAGTTAAAACCTTTTTAGGGTTAATGGGTGTGTAGTGTAGGTGTGCGGAACGAAGGTCATTTTGCGTGCATACGCCTGCACGTGCGGGCGCGTGAAGTGAGTGAAATGACTGATATACTTATTATGGCCATAACTTTTACATTTTTTTGATGAAATGCTTTGAAACTCATTACATAGAGATAAATTAATAGTGTTAATATCATGACACTGTCAAATTAGCAGGAACTCACGCGCGTGCACGTGAGCTTTGCTCTGATTGGCTGAAACAAAAATCTCAATATCTCTTTTGTTTTTTGACGAAATGCTTTGAAATTTTAAACATAGTAATGAACTAGGATATTCTACAATATGATATAAAAAAAATTTCAAGAAATCACGCGCATGCACGTGTTCTGCAATCTGATTGGCTTAAACTTTAAAAGGCTATATCTCCTTTGTTTTTTGATGAAATGCTTTGAAATTTTAAACATAGTCATACTTTAGAATACCCTGCAATATGATATACAGAAAAATTAAAGAAATCACGCGCATGCACATGTGCTGCATTCTGATTGGCTGAAACTTTAAATGGCTACATCCCCTTTGTTTTTTGACGAAATGCTTTGAAATTTGAAACATAGTTTTACATTAGGATATCCTGCAATATGATATACAAAAAAATTCATGAAATCACGAGCATGCACGTGTGCTGCAATCTGATTGGCTGAAACTTGAAATGGCTATAACTCTCTTGTTTTTCAACCAAACAGGATGGGATTCAGTACATAGATAAATATAAGGAACTCCTACAAGAAGGTATGGTCATCATGCACGTGCACGCACGTGCGTGCATTTGGAACGAGTAAAATTAAAAATACACTTAAATGAGTGATTTTTAATACTTTTGGACTGAACGCTTTATATATAGTATAGTTAAATATATAGATAGTGTAGACAAGATGATATGGTCATAACGCACATGCATTCACATGCGCATGGGTGCAATGCTAAAATTTGAATATAATTGGTATCCTTCTGGGTACATTTTGTTAAAGTCTAAATTACCAGAATTTGTCTTATCGAATGAAGCTTACAGGGAATATGGCACCAAAAGGGAGTTGGGGAGCGTTTGGGGAACATCTGTAACGGTTCCCGTTACAATTAGCACTAGTTAAGGTCTTCCGTCTTCAGCGGAAGACCTTCTTGTTATTCTTCGGTTTCTTTTTCACTTTTTTTCTTACCTATTATTAAGGTCTTCCGTCTTCAGCGGAAGACCTTCTTGTTATTCTTAGGTTTCTTTTTCACTTTTATTATTATTAAGGTCTTCCGTCTTCAGCGGAAGACCTTCTTGTTATTCTTAGGTTTCTTTTTCACTTTTATTATTATTATTATTCTTTTTTTTCTTACCGATTTTGTGCACGCGATTTCTCGAAAACGGCTTGATGGATTTCCATGAAACTTTCAGGACTTATAAAACATAACTTGAACCTCATGCATTTTTTTCTGATTTGATGACGTCACTTCCGGTTTGGAGATATTGTCTATTTTATGATTTTTGAAGGGTCATGTTGTCTCCAGACTTTCTCAATAATGGCTTAAGATAGAAACATGAAACTTTCAGGTATGATAGACCAAAGTCTATAGATATGTATAACGTGTTTCATTTTTATCGGAAGTGCCGCACGTCGGCGCTCGCTATGGCCCGAAAACAGTCGTTTCGAGAATTTCAAATATTTTAACACCTTTCCTACGATATCTTTTTACCTGGAAACATTTTGTTAAAACATATAGAACAAAAGAAGTGTAGAATTTCAAGATCTTTCAAAAGATATCTTGCAAAAGGGTCTGGCCCCTAAAATGAGGGGCCTAGAGGGGCCAAAAGTTTTTTCTTTATATCTCAAAAAGTATTGAGAATTTGTAATACGTCAAAGAAGCAAACTTGTTCAAAATGTCAAGCTCTATGTACCGCTGTCGTCAAAATACGTCCGGCGTCGTCACTTCCGGCCAAACCGGAAGTAGTCGGAATACGCGTATTTTTGCCATTCTTGACAAGTTTTTGGATAACATATGTCTCTGGGAGCATAAAAATTAATTTTTCGTCCGACAGCATCATTTCCGGTCAAACCGGAAGTAGCCAAAAATAGCTAATTTTGAAGGTTTTTGATGCAAAATTAAAATTTTATAGTCACTGGAGACGACATAGCTCATTGCTTTCTTTTTTGATGTCACTTCCGGCACTTCCGGTCAAAACCGGACGGAAGACCTACTCGTTGCTTTGCAACGAGCTCGGCTCTAGTTCTTATTATTTTTTTTCTCCCCGATTTTGTGCACGCGATTTCTCGAAAACGGCTCGATGGATTTCCATGAAACTTTCAGGACTTATGTAACATTACTTAAACTTGATTCATTTTTTTCTGTTTTGATGACGTCACTTCCGGTCCGGAAATATTGTCGATTTTATGATTTTTGAAGGGTCAGGTTGTCCGCGAACGTTCTAAAAACTGGCTTAAGATAGAAACGTGAAAATTTCAGGTATGATAGTCCTAAGTCTATAGATGTGCAAAATGAATTTCATTTTTATCGAAAGTGCCGCGCGTCGGCGCTCGCTATGGCCCGAAAATTGTCGTATCGCGAATTTCAATTTTTTCACCTTTTCTATGATATCTTTTTACTTTAAAATATTTTGTTATAACATATAGAACAAAAGAAGTGTAGAATTCCAAGATCTTTCAAATGATATCTCGAAAAAAGGGCTGGCCCCTAAAATTAAAGGACTGGAGGGGCCATAAGTTTTTCCTTTATATCTCAAAAAGTATTGAGAATTTGTAATACATCAAAGAAGCAAAGTTGTTCAAAATTTCAAGCTTAATCTACGGTCGTCGTCAAAATACGTCCGACGACGTCACTTCCGGCCAAACCGGAAGTAGTCGGAAAACGCGTATTTCGGTCATTCTTGACAATTTTTTGGGTATCTTATGTCACTAGGAACATAAAAATAAATTTTCCGTCCGTCGTCATCACTTCCGGTCAAACCGGAAGTAGCAAAAAATGGCTTATTTTTGCATTAATTAACATAGATTTTGAGGATTCAACCAATTTTGGGGCGTTATTTCTCATATTCTTTAAAAATGAAAACTACTTCCGGTCAAACAGGACGGAAGACCTACTCGTTGCTTTGCAACGAGCTTTGCTCTAGTTATTCTTTTTTTTCTTACCGATTTTGTGCACGCGATTTCTCGAAAACGGCTTGATGGATTTCCATGAAACTTTCAGGACTTATAAAACATAACTTGAACCTCATGCATTTTTTTCTGATTTGATGACGTCACTTCCGGTTTGGAGATATTGTCTATTTTATGATTTTTGAAGGGTCATGTTGTCTCCAGACTTTCTCAATAATGGCTTAAGATAGAAACATGAAACTTTCAGGTATGATAGACCAAAGTCTATAGATATGTATAACGTGTTTCATTTTTATCGGAAGTGCCGCACGTCGGCGCTCGCTATGGCCCGAAAATAGTCGTTTCGCGAATTTCAAATATTTTAACACCTTTCCTACGATATCTTTTTACCTGGAAACATTTTGTTAAAACATATAGAACAAAAGAAGTGTAGAATTTCAAGATCTTTCAAAAGATATCTTGCAAAAGGGTCTGGCCCCTAAAATGAGGGGCCTAGAGGGGCCAAAAGTTTTTTCTTTATATCTCAAAAAGTATTGAGAATTTGTAATACGTCAAAGAAGCAAACTTGTTCAAAATGTCAAGCTCTATGTACCGCTGTCGTCAAACTACGTCCGGCGTCGTCACTTCCGGCCAAACCGGAAGTAGTCGGAATACGCGTATTTTGCCGTTCTTGACAAGTTTTTGGATAACATATGTCTCTGGGAGCATAAAAATTAATTTTTCGTCCGACAGCATCATTTCCGGTCAAACCGGAAGTAGCCAAAAATAGCTAATTTTGAAGGTTTTTGATGCAAAATTAAAATTTTATAGTCACTGGAGACGACATAGCTCATTGCTTTCTTTTTTGATGTCACTTCCGGCACTTCCGGTCAAAACCGGACGGAAGACCTACTCGTTGCTTTGCAACGAGCTTTGCTCCAGTTATTCTTTTTTTTCTTACCGATTTTGTGCACGCGATTTCTCGAAAACGGCTCGATGGATTTCCATGAAACTTTCAGGACTTATGTAACATTACTTAAACTTGATTCATTTTTTTCTGTTTTGATGACGTCACTTCCGGTCCGGAAATATTGTCGATTTTATGATTTTTGAAGGGTCAGGTTGTCCGCGAACGTTCTAAAAACTGGCTTAAGATAGAAACGTGAAAATTTCAGGTATGATAGTCCTAAGTCTATAGATGTGCAAAATGAATTTCATTTTTATCGAAAGTGCCGCGCGTCGGCGCTCGCTATGGCCCGAAAATTGTCGTATCGCGAATTTCAATTTTTTCACCTTTTCTATGATATCTTTTTACTTTGAAATATTTTGTTATAACATATAGAACAAAAGAAGTGTAGAATTCCAAGATCTTTCAAATGATATCTCGAAAAAAGGGCTGGCCCCTAAAATTAAAGGACTGGAGGGGCCATAAGTTTTTCCTCTATATCTCAAAAAGTATTGAGAATTTGTAATACATCAAAGAAGCAAAGTTGTTCAAAATTTCAAGCTTAATCTACGGTCGTCGTCAAAATACGTCCGACGACGTCACTTCCGGCCAAACCGGAAGTAGTCGGAAAACGCGTATTTTGGTCATTCTTGACAAGTTTTTGGGTATCTTATGTCACTAGGAACATAAAAATAAATTTTCCGTCCGTCGTCATCACTTCCGGTCAAACCGGAAGTAGCAAAAAATGGCTTATTTTTGCATTAATTAACATAGATTTTGAGGATTCAACCAAATTTGGGGCGTTATTTCTCATATTCGTTAAAAATGAAAACTACTTCCGGTCAAACAGGACGGAAGACCTACTCGTTGCTTTGCAACGAGCTTTGCTCTAGTTATGTTCCCCAAACGAAGTTGGGGAACATATTGTTTTTACTCTGTTTCTTATTAAGGTCTTCCGTCTTCAGCGGAAGACCTTATTGTTTTTCTTAGGTTTCTTTTCCACTATTTTTCTTATTATTATTTTTTTTCTTACCGATTTTGTGCACGCGAGTTCTCGAAAACGGCTCAATGGATTTTCATGAAACTTTCAGGTCTAATAGAACATAAAAAAATCTAGAAATAAAATTTTTTATTTTGATGACGTCACTTCCGGTTCGGAGATTTTTGCGATTTTGTCATTTTTAGAGGGTCCCTTTGTCCGGCAATGTTCTCAAAAACTGTTGAAGATAGAAGTTTGAAATTTTCAGTGATGATAGCGCAACTTTTGGAAAAGTGAATTCAGTATGTCATTTTTACCGGAAGTACGAAGTGCCGACGCTCGATATGGCGCGAAAATAGTCCTATCAAGAATTCCAAATTTTTGACACCTTTTCAAAGATAACTTTTTACCTAGAAATATTTTGTTAAGACATGTAGAACAAAAGAAGTGTAGAATTACACGATCTTTCAAATGATATCTCGAAAAAAGGGCTGGCCCCTAAAATGAAGGGCCTAGAAAGGGCGAAAGTATTTCCTTTATATCTCAAAACGTATTGAGAATTTGTAATACGTCAAAGAAGCAAAGTTGTACAAAATGTCAAGCTTTATCTAATGGGGTCGTCGAAATACGTCCGGCGACGTCACTTCCGGTCAAACCGGAAGTAGTCAAAAATTGCATATTTTTGCTGTTCTTGACAGGTTTTTGGATATCATATGTCACTGGAAGCTTAAATTTCAATTTTCCGTCCGTCGACGGTACTTCCGGTCCAACCGGAAGTTGCCAAAAATGGCTTAATTTTGCAATAATTAACATGAATTTGGAGGATTAAACCATTTTTGGACTTCATTTGTCTTTTTTTCTTAAAAGAAAGTTACTTCCGGTCAAACAGGACGGAAGACCTACTCGTTGCTTTGCAACGAGCTCGGCTCTAGTTATTATTATTATTATTATTTTTCTTCTCGGGAAAATTTTGTCCGCGAATGATCTTGTAAACTACACATCCGATTTAGGTGAAATGTTTTTAGGGTCAGAAGACATGTTATGTAGATTTGCGGAATCAAGGTCATTTTGCGCGCACGTGCTTGCAAGAGCGCGCACGTGCAAAACTTGAAATGACCAATATATAATGGATAAAACCGTAACTTTTCTATTTTTTGACGAAATGATTTGAAACTCATAATGTAAGGATATATTAGTAGTATGCACAAGATGACATGGTCAAAATAGCAAGATCGCACGCGCATGCACGTGCGCTATGCTCTGATTGGCTGAAACTAAAGTCTCTATATCTTTCTTGTTTTTAGATAAAATCATTTGAAATTTTGAACATAGTCATACATTAGGGAGATCTACAGCCTGTAATATAAGAATTACCATGAAAGCATGTGCATGCATGTGTGCTTGCATGAGCTCGCATGTGCAACATGAGAAATGTCCAACATAATTGATACAGACGTAACTATTTAAATTATTGATGAAATGCTTTGAAACTCATATTATAAGTATATATTAGAAGCATAGACAAGATGACATGGTCAAAAAAGCAAGATCTCACGCGCATGCACGTGCGCTTTGCTCTGATTGGCTGAAACTAAAGTCTCAATATCTTTCTTGTTTCTTGACGAAATCCTTTGAAATTTTAAACATAGGCATGTATTAGGATATCCTACAATAAAATATATAGCAATTATCATGAAAATGCGTGGATGCACATGCGCTGCAATCTGATTGGCTTATGCTTTAAATAGCTATAACTCCCTTGGTTTTCAACCAAACAGGATGGGATTTGGAACATAGATAGATATAATGGACTTCTACAAGATGGTATGGTCATCATGCACATGCATACACGTGCGTGTACGTGCACTGCAATCTGATTGGCTGAAACTTTAAACAGCTATAACTCCCTTGGTTTTCAACCAAACGGGGTGGGATTTAGAACATAAATAGATGTAATGGACTTCTATAAGAAGGTATGGTCATCAGGCCCATGTATGCATGTGCTTCCACGTGAAATGAGTAAAATCAAAAATACAGTTTAATGAGAGTATTTTTTTTTCAATACTTTTAGATTAATTACTTTAATATTTAGTATATTAAAATATATATAGATTGTATAGACAAGATGATATGGTCATTACGTACATGCATTCACATGCGCACGCGTGGAATTCTAAAATTTGAATGAACTTGGTACTTTCTCCTGGGTAAATGTTGTTAAAGCCTGAAATGCATAAAATTTGTCTTATTTAATGAAGCTTGCAGGGAATGTGGCACCAAAAGGAAGTTGGGGAGCGTTTGGGGAACATCTGTAACGGTCCCCGTTACAATTAGGACTAGTTAAGGCTTCCGTCTTCAGCGGAAGACCTTCTTGTTATTCTTAGGTTTCTTTTTCACTTTTATTATTATTATTATTATTCTTTTTTTTTCTTACCGATTTTGTGCACGCGATTTCTCGAAAACGGCTCAATGGATTTCAACGAAACTTTCAGGACTTATGTAACATTACTTGAACCTTATGCATTTTTTTCCGTTTTGATGACGTCACTTCCGGTTTGGAAATATTGCCGATTTTATGAATTTTAAAGGGTCAGGTTGTCTCCAGACTTTCTCAATAATGGCTCTAGATAGAAACATGAAACTTTCAGGTATGATAGAGCAAAGTCTATAGATATGCGTAACGTCTTTCGTTTTTACCGGAAGTGCAGTACGTCGGCGCTGCTATGGCTCGAAAAATGACAAATCGCAAATTTCAAATTTTTTACCACCTTTTCTACGATATCTTTTTACCTGTAAACATTTTGTTTAAACATATTGAACAACAGAAGTGTAAAATTTCAAGATCTTTCAAATGATATCTTAAAAAAAGGGCTGGCCCCTAAATTTAAGGGCCTGGAGGGGCCGAAAGTTTTTCTTTCATAAGTCAAAAAGTATTAAGAATTTGTAAGAGGTCAAAGAAGCAAAGTTGTTCAAAATGTCAAGCTTAATCTATTGGCGTCGTCAAAATACGTCCGGCGTCGTCACTTCCGGCCAAACCGGAAGTAGTCGGAAAACGCGTTTTTTTGCCGTTCTTGACAAGTTTTGTAGTTACACATGTCTCTGGAAGCATAAAAGGTAATTTTTCCGTCCGTCGTCGTCACTTCCGGTCAAACCGGAAGTAGCAAAAAATGGCTTCTTTTGAAGGTTTTGATGCAAAAATGAAATTATAAAGTCACTGGAGACTTTTTAGCTCATTGTTTTGTTTTGTTCTGTCACTTCCGGCACTTCCGGTCAAAACCGGACGGAAGACCTACTCGTTGCTTTGCAACGAGCTTTGCTCTAGTTATTATTCTTTTTTCTTCTTATTTCTTCTCCGGTACTTTTTTGTCCGGAAGTGTTCTCAGAAACTGTTCACCAAACTAAGTTAAAACCTTTTTAGGGTTAATGGGTGTGTAGTGTAGGTGTGCGGAACGAAGGTCATTTTGCCCGCATACGCCTGCACGTGCGGGCGCGTTCAGTTAGTGAAATGACTGATATACTTAATATGGCCATAATTTTTACATTTTTTGATGAAATGATTTGTAACTCATTATATAAAGATATATTAATAGTGTAGATAATATGACATGGTCAAATTAGCACGAACTCACGCGCATGCACGTGTGCTGCGCTCTGATAGGCTGAAACATAAATCTCAATATCTCTTTTGTTTTTTGACGAAATGCTTTGAAATTTTAAACATAGTCATGATCTAGGATATTCTACAATATGATATCAAAAAAAATTCAAAAAATCACGTGCATGCACGTGTGCTGCAATCTGATTGGCTTAAATTTTAAAAGGCTATATCTTCTTTGTTTTTTGATGAAATGCTTTGAAATTTAAAAAATAGTCATACTTTAGAATACCCTGCAATATGATGTCAAAAAAATTTCAAGTAATCACGCGCATGCACGTGTGCTGCAATCTGATTGGCTGAAACTTTAAAAGGCTATATCTTAATTGTTTTTTGATGAAATGCTTTGAAATTTAAAACATAGTCATACTTTAGAATACCCTGCAATATGATTTCAAAATAAAATTCAAGAAATCACGCGCATGCACGTGTGCTGCAATCTGATTGGCTGAAACTTTAAATGGCTACATCCCCTTTGTTTTTTTACGAAATGCTATGAAATTTAAAACATAGTTATACATTAGGATATTCTGCAATATGATATACAAAAAAATTCAAGAAATCACGCGCATGCACGTGTGCTGCAATCTGATTGGCTGAAACTTGAAATGGCTATAACTCCCTTGTTTTTCAACCAAACAGGATTGGATTTAGAACATAGATAAATATATGGGACTCCTACAAGAAGGTATGGTCATCATGCACGTGAACGCACGTGCGTGCATTTGGAAATAGTGAAATTAAAAATACACTTGAATGAGTGATTTTGAATATTTATGGACTGAATGCTTTAATATATAGTATATCAAAATATAATGATAGATAGTGTAGACAAGATGATATGGTCATAACGCGCATGCATTCAAATGAGCACGGGTGCAATGCTAAAATTTGAATAATTGGTATCTTTCTGAGAAAACGTTGTTAAAGTAAAAAATGCACAGAATTTGTCGTATTTAATGAAGCTCACAGGGAATATGGCACCAAAAGTGAGTTGGGGAGCGTTTGGGGAACATCTGTAACGGTTCCCGTTACAATTAGCACTAGTTGATTCTGTGTTCGATCATTTATGCAATAAAAACAAAATAACACTTTCGGATAGAACCTTTTAAATCTGAAGTTCCCCACTCTAGATAATTGATTCAATCATTGGACCTTTCCGCCTAGGTAGTTTTATACGTTGTAGGCTGTTTCAAGAGTAATCTCCCTTTGATAACATAGTGACCATGGTGACGAGGCGTTGGGATCGAGTTGTAAACGGTTACAGGCATTCACAGAAAGAAATACAAAAGAGTAAACATTATTTAAGAAAAAAAAATAAAAATATAATAAATTGAATCTAAATCAGCTATGTCAAGAAAAAGTCTTGGGTCTGAACCACGGTACCGGTAAAAAGAAGTCGACAATACTATATGCTGTAATATTTTGTAAAGCACATGGTTTTCGTTTTCCTTTTTCCTACCACAACACAAAATCCAATATATTTCAAACTAGACAATTCATTTTTAAAGTAGATAGCACAAAAATTATTATTGTTGGTATTATCATGAAATATTCCCGAAAATCCGCTGTGGTGGTCGGTTTTCAGAGGTTCGATATGGAAAAAGAAGTAAAGTTTTCGATGTGGCCACACGTGACAAACAAAATTAAAAAAAGCCCTATGTATTTACTATTAAAGTAAACCCCAAAGGTGTTGATACAACGGTTTATTATATATATACTACAATATACAACTGTATGCCGGATGGGTCCTGGCCCGGGGGTAAGACTCACCAACTTCTTGTCACGTCTTGTCTCTCGGCCATCGTCATGGAAAAAGAGGCCCGTGCAACTGTCCCGCCATCTGACGTCACCTTGTCAGTAGGTCGTACCACAGTCGCACAGACACTACACTCCCCCCTGTTTTCTTTAATAGGCGTATGTCCTCACTGGGGGGAGGGTCCGGTACCATCTCCAGCGATGGGGCGCTATTAACTCCCGCCCGGGCAGGCTGCCCAGGAACAATAAAGGCCGGGGCAAGCCCCAGATAATGCACACTCAGGAGGATTCCTGAGTAAAGGGGGTCCGGGATTGCTCCCAGTTGCACTCAAAGTCCTAAGTCCGGGATAATTCCCGGATACTGAGAATTCTGTATACTGGGGTGAGTCCAAGTCTCTGACCTGCTCACCACTCCTGCACCACAGCGAGGGTCACCCTCCTAGCCCCAGGCCACGGCATCTCCGCGGTGATAATGCCCCCAGTGATGGTTCTAGGTGGAGGCCGGGAGGGGCAGAGTCTTCCTCAGGACGGGGAATCTCTTCAATAGAGGTCTCGCTGTCTGTGTCCTCCTGGGGATCATCCTCAAGGCGGCGGACAGGGACAAGGGCTGCTGAGGGAGTGGGCTGACGCCACACGCATCTGTCAGAGGGTCCTCCGGGAACACCAGGGGGCAAACTCATGCCAAAGCTGGTCACACGCCGACTTCTTATCCTGCGCCCGTTCAAGGCGGTAAGGTAAGCCCATCTGAGGCAGGGAGACACGCGCTGCAAAACGTGGGCATGGGCTCTCCAGTGCAGCAGCAGGGCGGGATGTAGTGAGCCCGTCATAATGTACACTGCTGGTGGGGACTCCCCAACATAATAACATAGGGCATCCATGGCCTGAACGAGGTCCTGAGTGGCGAGGCTATTCCTGTCAGGAAAGACGGCCTCCCCCCGGATACCATCCGCCAGGTTTTGAACATCCCCTTCCTCGCCCAGGACCTGGCGGGCCAACCATCTGAGGGCCTCCATACGAAGGGCGGAGACTTCTGGGGTAGGGGGTACCCCGCGTCGAAATACGGCGGGGAGGTGGTGCCGCAACATGTGGTCCCTCAGCTTCCTCGTCATTGCCCCACACAGAAGGGGGCAGGGAGAGGGAGAATGCTCCCTCCTAGCTCCGCTATCTCTGCTCCTACGGGAAGTAGGTTGGGGTCCGGGAAGCCTGTCCGAGGCCCGGTTGGATCCATCAGTCCCTCCGGAGGGTGGTGGCGATGTGGGCCAAGGGGTGTCTATAGGATATGGCTGGAACACTGGTTCTGGACACTCCTGGCGCTCCGGGGGTGAGGGCACTCTCCTCTCAGGGGACGACTCTGGGACATCATCTCCCATTCTGGGACCCTTTGGTTGTACTGGGAGGGAGAACGCTCCCTCCTCCAGCCTCTCACAGGCGACTCTGCTTCGTCGGATGACAGGTCAGAAAACTGACCTTCCACAGGTGAACTGCAAAAGAAAGCAGACCCCACATTAGCTACCCGGGGCCCCCCCATACAATCTTGGCATATGTACTGATCCAGGGAGGAAGCCTCCTGGGAAGTAACCCCCACACAAACCCCATGAAACCAACTGTCACACTGATCACACTGGATCATGAGTCCCCCATCATCTGGTTTACGACAGAAACAGTACAGTTCCGATTCAGTTAGCTCCCCATCTGATGACTTGGCGGACTCGGAGGAGGGCGACCGTACCTTGCGCGGGCGTCCCCGTTTTCTCGGTGCACGGGGAGGGCTGTCGGAGGACGAACTCGGGTAGGAAGGCCCAGTGGCCTCAATCAAGGGAGCATCTCCCTCTAGCAATGGGGCACCACTAACATCACCACCTTCCTGGAACTGGGATCTGAACTTCTCTTGATACCGGGACAACCACAAGGGTATGTCCCGATCTACACACTTCTTCAAGCGATCGTGGTTGACAACCATCACAGTGATGTAACAGCGCACAGCATCCATCAAGGTTCTGTTATACCTTTCTACCTGGCCATTAGCCGAGGGACGATAAGGGGTAGTACGGGCCTTATGGATCTGAAACAGGTCGCACACTGCGGTGAAGAGCTTACTCTCAAAGTTCCTACCCTGGTCCGTGAAGATCTGGAAGGGGCAGCCAAAGCGAGCGAAGAATCCGTCAACAGCTGCAGTAGCAGTGACCTCCGCAGTCTGGGTTGGCAGGGGGATACATTCCACCCATTTGGTGAACTGGTCCACCATGACAAGGACATACTCGTTACCCTGTTTGGTCCGGGGCAAGGGCCCCAGAAAATCAAGATGGACTCTCTCCATAGGGGAACCTGCGTGGTACTTAATCATCTCTGCTCTTGCATGGCGCTGGGGGTGGTCGTTTCTACTGCATGGACCGCAAGTGCTCACAAACTGTTCGGCCTCCCTCATCATCCCATACCAGAAATATCTATCCCGCAAGCGAGCCTTGGTTCTATCAATGCATTGGTGGCCAGCTGCTGGGACATCATGGCACAGGCGTAGCACCTCTTTCCTCAGCTCCTTAGGGACGACCAATAGTCTATTCTTCAGATTCCCCTCCCCCACCTCCTTCCAAAGGACTTTGTCCTGGTCTAAGGTGAAGGCCACTTTATTCAGCCAATAGTTCTTCACTGCTGGGCTCGCTAGGAAAATCACTCCCTCCTCTGGATCTGCATCACCCTCTATCCAATCAAGAAACTGACTGATCTCTGAGTCCCTTAACTGGCATAAGCAATTTCCTCTGTTGTCAGACCCACTAACGACAAAGAACCACCTGAATCCTCGGGGGGTACCCCCACTACTGCCACAAAGTGGGGATGTTTTGTGAGACGAACCTGGGTCCGGAGGGGGCCATCCACTGACTCATCATCATCAAAGTACATCTCTGGGGGAGTAAAGCGACCAATACGACCCAGCAATCCCCCCGAAACATAACCGAAGGCCACCTCACTAACAGAATGCTGTGCTAGTACTGGGGGAGAGGGCGAATCACTGGTGTTGCCCTCTGGGTCTAAAGCTGACTCCTCTACAGCTTCCACCTCCGAACTGGGCGTATACGTCCAACTTTCGGGACTAGCTAAGGGTGCAACATTGTCCACCTCCTCGGAAAAGGCATTCCAAGATTGGTGGGCCTTAATGCATTTTGGGCATCCTCCACAAGGCAGGTCACTAGGATGTATGGTGACATCTGATCCGGCACAGAGGGCCTGAGGAGGCAACCTAGACAGGGCATCTGCATTAACATGGCGTCGCCCAGGGCGGTGCTGTATCTCCATGTCGTACTGACTAAGTTCCTCCATCCATCTGGCGAGTTGGGTCTTGCGGGTTCCGAAAGTTTAACAACCAAATAAGGCTATGATGGTCAGTCCTGACAATAAATCTCCTCCCCAGCAAGTAATGGCGGAACAGTCGAGTAAAGCGGATAACTGCTAACAGCTCCTTCCGGGTCGTGCAGTATTTGCGCTGCTCTGGGGATAGACTGAGGCTTCCATAAGATATGGGTCTCTCCTGGCCATCCTGTATCTGTGAGAGCTCTGCCCCTATGGCCTCATTGGAAGGGTCAGTGTCAAGTATGAACTCTCCATTGGGGATGGGCAAGGCCAAGACTGGCGGAGATGTGAGGGCCCCCTTTAAACCATCAAAAGCCGACTGTTGATCTAGGCCCCATATAAATGGTTTCTTGCCTGTTATCTTATAGAGGGGCAGTGCCCACTCCGCATAACCCGCAATGAACCCTCGATGATAGTTGGCGAACCCCAGGAACCTCTCCACCTCCTTAGTATTTCTAGGAACAGCCCAGTTCCGGACTGCGGTGATGTAGTCATCCCCCCTCTCGATGCCCTCTTTACTCACAATGCGCCCTAGGAATTCCACCTTGGTCTGGAAAAGTTCACACTTTTTCGGCTTAAACTTCAAGTCAATCTCCCGGAAGCGGATGAACACAGCACGCAAGTTCTCAAGGTGATCCTGGAAATCTCGGCCTAAAACAAGGGCATCATCTAAGAAGGCCAGAACAATACTCCAAGTAAGGCCTCTTAGTACAAGGTTCATCGCCCTGGAGAAGGTAGCTGGGGCATGACATAAACCAAACCCCATGCGCAGAAACTCAAACAGACACTTAGTCAAAAAGGCTGTCTTTTTCCTGTCCTGGGGGCGGATCTTAATCTGGTGAAAGGCGGAATTGGCGTCAAGCTTGGAAAACCAAACATTCCCAGTGAGGGTGTTCAGGCACTCGTCTATCAGGTGTAAGGGGAAAACATCCTTCCGGGTCACCTTGTTTAGGCGGCGGTAGTCCAGGCACCACCTTACCTGGCCGTCTTTTTTCCGGATCAGGACGGGGGCAGAGGCCCACTCCGACATGGAGGGCTGTATCACTCCGGCCTCCAGCATTTTCTTAAGGTGGGATTCCTCCTCGCCAGCAAAGAACATGGGGGTGGTCTCATCCGCTCCTTCACTGGGGGTGCGTCTCCAGTGTCTATCTCATGTTCTAGTGCGGTGAAGTTCCCGAAGTCAAACTCACTGCGAGCAAAGACATCTTGAAACTCTGTCAGCAGACTGGCCAACATAGCCCTCTCCTCTGGGCTGAGTTCTACAGAAGAGCGCTCCAACAAGTCTTGTAGGAATTCCGGCACCTCTTGGGTGGGGGCTGTCGCCCCCAGGTCCCCTACATCTTCGCCACCCACGGTCCTAACCAGGTAAGGCACTGGCTGGTGAGGATCCGCTTCCACTGCCATACCTATGTGACTGCCCTCAGTCAATGTCACTCCTCGATCTGAAGCATTCACTATGCAAACTATTGCACTGTCTCCTCCCTCGTGATATGTATGGGGCATAAGGAGCACATCCGACTGCATATCAATGCCAGGGACCACCACAAAATCCTTCAGCTTCCGATCCAGATGACTGGGGCATAAAACAACAGAGCCAGCCGGGACCCGTACCTTCCGGGCTAAGGTCACTCTCGCCTCCGGAATCTCCTCAGCTCTGCCAAAATTCATCTTAATGGCCTCTCCTCCCAAGGTCAAGGTCCCATGCTCTAAATCTAGACGGGCTTTCCTGGCATGAAGGAACTCCATGCCCAGCAACATAGGGTCTTGCAAGGGGGCTACATAAAGGTCAACCTCGTAAGTTCGACTCCCTAAATTCAAGGCCACGGGCCCCACTATGAAACCCTTGAGCTTGGTATCTTCACCAGCCTGCGTCATAGTTACATGTCTCCGGATGGGGGGCTTCGGATCCAAGCGGTCGTACACCCTCGTCGACAGGACACTAACCTCTGCCCCCGTATCCACCACAGCATTTACCCGCAAGCCTTGCACATACAGGCTGACTGAAAAGCTTGTAGATGGGCGCAGCTGTCCTATGGGCACCGTCGGCTCTACCCCCTCATCCAATGGCGTCTCCGACTTAAGATTACCAGGGTTGTGTCCCCCAAAACCCTTTAACTTTCCTGTTCTCTCCTGGGCTGGTCCAAGAGGCTCCGACGTTGAGTGGGGGGTCACATGTATCCCCACTTCCTCGACCTCTTCCTCCTCAGCCGAGAACAGCTCCGATGAGGGCGGCAACTCAAAGCTGACCTTCAACTTGCGTCGCTTGCGTCTACGGCGAATACACGAGGGCGGTAAACTGGCCCCCTGCTCCTGCTGTTCCGAGTCTGTCCTCTCCGGGGACTGCTCCGGGGTCACCAATCGAACTGCCTGAGGAGCCGCTCCCTGTGATCCGGGCTTCCCGCTCCTTTGTCCCCTATCCTTAGACTCGGACCTCTCAGATCCCTCACTCATGAGTCAATGGCTACTGACTGGCGGGGTACCAGTCCTCTCCGGCCTGGGGAGGGGGGCAGATCCTTTCTGCTTAACAGCTTGCTCCAACTTTTCCATCCTGCTGCGGAGGGCTTCCAGCTCCTCCCCCGCAGTAGCAACACTCACTTTCTCTTGATTGTCCTGTTCATCGCTTGGAATCAATTTACGCAGCTCTTTCTTGGTTTTAGGCCTATGTAACCGGGAGTGCTGGAAATATTGCATCCTCTCTACAGCTTCCTCTACAGTCCGAAGGTGCCCATCGAGGGCATAAAGGCCTGCGTCCCTGTCCTCGGCTCCATAACACAACTTGGGGATAGCATGAGTGTGCACGTCGGGCACGCTTGGGAAGGCCCGGGTCGCCAAGGTCAGCACCCGGTCCGACCACTGTCGAAGAAGGACCTCTCCAGGATTCTGGCTAGCTGACTGGAAGTTGAGTTGGTGCGTCAGATCAGGAGCAGAGGAGCCAAAACGCTTCTCAAACCTCTGCAGAATCTCGCTTAGAGGGAGCAGTGTAGTTGTTTCTAGCAGCAAGGTGTAGTATTCACTTGCCACCCCTTCAAGGGAAAAACAGAACTGGTCGTGTTGCTCCTCCTCAGTCCACAGCTGACTACGAGACAACCTGATAAACTTGTGCAGAAATGCCTTCCAACTGGTTTTGCCATCATACCGGAGGTCCTTGTACCTAGGCTTGCTTCCCGAGGTCATCCTTCCTGTGTACGGCGTGGCGCTGTGGTATCCAGGTGAGCCATACTGTGTCAGTGCGCTTAAGTTACGGGCTGGGTTTGCCGGGACTGTCTGATTGACAGAGTATCCCGGCAGGGCTGCAGCATACATGTTTGGCTGCACATGCGCTATCCTCTCCCCCTCCCTTCCAAAATGGCAGGGTGGGGCGTCAGTATAGGCGGGGCTGCATGTCATAGATGCAGGGATACCCTGGTGATGCAAGGCACTGGGCAAAGGTAAACTCGGGGGTGTGGCCGGGGTATTCTAACCACGGTACAGCACAGACTGGGGCGGATCTAGGATTGGGGGTTGGGCATGCCCACCCCAATGGTTGATGTGAGCAGATGGGGGCACTTGGTAAGGTGTGCTTGTAGAGGTTGCGTATACTGGTGCAGGCTGGTGTCTGGCAGCAGTAATGCCCGTATCCAAAGGCCACGAGGCTAGGTTGCTTGGCGATTCCGACTGCATCAACACAGGGGACAATCCCGCATTTATAGGGACTGGGGCAGGCATAGTGCGAGACATGGGGGTCCGGGGTTGCAAATCATCCCCGGGGAGAAAGGGCACACTAAAGTCTGCAGGTTTAGGCTGAGTGTATGCAGTCGTAGGGTTCCAGGTGAGCTCTGTGGCACAAACAGGATCAAACTCTGAAAGGAATGGTTCAGGCCTCATAGGCCTTTGAGACTGTTGGTCGTGTTTGGAGGTAAGTGGTGCAGGCCTCATAGGCCTCTCGCTCATCCAATCGCATTTGTAGGTGAGCGGTTCAGGCCACATGGGCCTCTCAGGCTGTCAATCCTCAAATGGTGTGTAGGGTGGAAGGGCGGGGTCAGGAGTGGGGTGTACACCCCCACTTAAGCGGCTTGGTCGGAATCCCCTAGTGGCAGGACCCCCCAGGTTAGCTGTGTCTCCTACAAGGACAGGCTGGCTACTAGCCGGACGCACATGACCTAAAGAATACGGTTCAATACCGGAAGTCCGAGGAACCTCACTGCATTCATACTTAGGTGGGGTACTACCAACAGTGCTGCCAGGTGAGCTACATCTACACAAGCTACCTAAAGAGGACTCGAGGGAATCAGTGGACATCATCCCTGGTGAGCTAAATTGGGGCTGGGAAAACCGTACCTCTTTCCGTGACACACTCTCCTCCCCCTGGGAATGCCCGAGTTCAGACCGGGCGCAAGTACAGGGGAACCCCCCAGGGCAACCCCCCTCCCACACGGCCCGACATTAACTGAGCAAATGGAGATGTGTGACGGGATGTAAAGCTCCCGCTATATACATAAGGTGAATAACCCCCTTCCCCGGGGTATTCCCCCACCCTACCCGGGGTGTGAGGAATGACATTTGCCCGCGTGACCGCCGGGATACTTCCCAGTCCTAAGGCCGACGCGGCTTCCTCCAAAGACATATCCATACAATGTGAAAATGCACAAAATAAATGTCAAATAAATCACAGCAATAATAATCACTTGCTATAAATGCAAATACAAATTAATTCCAGTTGATTCAAATCAAAATTCGATTAGAAAAAAAGTACAAAAATCACCCGCGCATTCAGCAACAAAAATGGCGGCTGGGGTGATGGCCAAAAAAAACCCCCAACTTTGACAGAAGTACGGGAATCTATAGCACCGGGCCCCGCGAATTGGGCGCCAGTAAAGTAAACCCAAAAGGTGTTGATACAACGGTTTATTATATATATACTACAATATACAACTGTATGCCGGGTGGGTCCTGGCCCGGGGGTAAGACTCACCAACTTCTTGTCACGTCTTGTCTCTCGGCCATCGTCATGAGGCCCGTGCGACTGTCCCGCCATCTGACGTCACCTTGTCAGTAGGTCGTACCACAGGACAGTTGCACAGACACTACACTATTTTATCCTCTTTTTAATGACATAAATTTTGAGTTAAAGATGTAAAAAATGATTGATTTTGCTAAAAATCTGCAAAGTGCATGTGTTTAGACATTAACTGTACAATTATTAAATGAAAAATATGACGTGAACTTTTTGAGTTCAAGACTAGTAGATAATATATTGATCATTATTTTTCTCTTTTACTTCAGTTAAAATTTCCTAAAAAATGTAGGCCGATTTTGCACCTTCGTGGCTTTACTTCTTTATGAGCTACCTATAAAGCCATACCAGTTCCTACACATCCACAGACTTGTTCCCCACAGATTTGATTGGTTGAACTGTTTCCCTGAATGCAGCATGTACATGTGTATCTATTAGTTGAACCTATACCTAAATAAAGAAATATATAATCTTTCAAATAAAGAAGAGATATAAAACATATTTATACTAAATTATTTTTGTAAATAAACATGAAACAATATGTATACTCCGACCGAGAATGATGGATGGATGTGTGAATGAACAGCCGAATTTTTTAATTACAAATATCATTCGATATGTACTCTATGTATAAAGTTCTAAAGAATTAAATACATTCTTGTACATAATATGTTTATTCCAAGATCATATCGTGAAGCAGACTACTTCTACGGGTTTACAAGGGACCTTTTACAATGAGAATATAAATTCATACTTACCTAATACTTGTCTGTAATTTTGCAGTATCACCATGGATGTGGCTAAAGTCGAAAAGAATGGACGAGTATTCCAATGCACTCTATGCGATTTCAAACAATTTAAAAAGTACACTATAAAGCATTATCTGAAGAGTCACGTGGCTAAAGAGGAAGTCCCCTTTACCTGTAAAGTATGCGATTATGTAGCCTTGACATAGAAAGAAGTACTAACTCACGGCAAATGGTACGGCCCACACAAGGGGACCGACGTTCCAGTTGAGATCATCCGAGCAGCAAAGCCTTTTGTATGGAAAGACAACCTACTGGTCTGGTGGGAGCAGGCGGCTTCACTCGCGTATTGGGTTAACTTAAGTACTGTAGTAAGAAAGACAAGAGTGCCGAGGAGAAGGAGGCCCCACTGTCCACACTTCCGGAGGAGGCGGCGGAGTTAATTCCCCACTACGCCAGCGTTGAGCCCCCCTCCTGAGGTGGTGGACATTTTACCTCAATTGTTGGGAGAGGAGGAACCAGGACTGGGTATTGAGAAGGCAGATTTGGTGGAAGCGCTTCAAGATCTACAGGCCGAAGTGAAGAGACAAGGGGATCGGCAGATCAAGGCCATTGTTGAGCAGACCGTAGCGGTACGACAATTGACAAAGACACTTACTGATTATTTTTACAGTAGTGGCCCAAAGAGAGGACTCACGCCCCAGCCGGAAGATAGACCCGCCACACCCATTCGGGTGAGATCCCTTAGGAGGCCCGCCGAAGGTGGTACCGGCCGCGCCTGATTACTAGAGGCAGTGCCCCATCGTTCCAAAGGAACCAGACCGAGGAAAGACGTAGGGAAAGAACAGCCCGTGCCGAAATATTATTTAGAAGATCCAGGTCAAGGTCCGCCTCCCCTGTAAAGAAGAAGATCAAGTCCACGGTTGTCAGGTGTGATAAGAAATAGGTAAAATGTATATATGTTTAATGGGTTTATATGTTAGTCTGGGATGGTGGGTGGATTTTAGAATATTGTATAGTTACCATATAATATTAATGCATGCATGTTGATGGTATGTTAAGTTGATAACAACTAGGTATTTATGACTTGATGTATTTGTTGTGTACAGATTTTATTTAATGGATATTGTCTACACATGTGTCTACACTATTTAGGATCATTTTAATTAAATAGATATTTAATCTGTTAGAGCACTGCCTACAACTGCCTATGTCTGTATGAGAACTTGATGTTTGAGTCATTCTTTTAATTATTGTGGTTTGAAATAATATGTTATTAAATAGAGAATTTGTATATCCCCTATATACTTGGTTACTAATTGTCCGTAAAATTAGAAGTACTTAAGTCGGTTGTGCAATGACGATTGGCTCCGCAAATTAGGTGTATTAATGACGATTAATCACCAGGGGTTTCATGCTGTCCTTATGACGTTTTTATAGCATGACATAAACCTTTTTGAGAGTGCATTTGATTAGTTTTGTTAGCATGGGTATGCATGTCTTTAGTTACCATGGGATGGCTTTTGTTGCTGTGGCTACAGAAGTGATATTTATTTTATTTGGCATGAATCGTTTTAGATGTCGCAATTATATGTCTTGTCTAACTTATGATTTTGAAAAAGTGTGATGAATGTGATACTTTGTTTATTTTATTTTTGGGATGTTTTGTCTTTTATTGTGTGACTGTTGTATGCGAGATATATTATCTTTTGTTTGTACATAGTATTTTGTGAGAATGTGATGTAATACTGTTGTATGAGTGTGAATGTCTCTGCCTTTATAAGTCGGTTGTATTGTGAATGTATGGTGTTCATGGGGACATGAACGTTTTAACACCAGTTCTCAAATTACCTAATTTGAATGAAAGCTTTGTTTTACAGACTGATGCGTCAGATCGTGGTGTTAGGGCAGTTTTGATGCAGTACGAAGATGGTGTGGAAAAAAACCTGTCACATACGCTAGCAAGAAACTTTCCAAATGTCAGGTAAATTACTAAACAATCGAGAAAGAGTGCTATGCAATAATCTGGGCAGTTCAAAAGTTCCGCAGGTATTTTTATGGTAAGGAATTCCTACTAGAGACAGATCATCAACCACTATATCTTACCAAAGCCAAGGTGTCTAACGCACGTCTGATGCGCTGGGCATTACTTCTGCAACCATACAGGTTTCGCATTATTTCCATCAAGGGTTCTGAAAATGTAGGAGCTGATTGTCTAAGCAGATTTTAGATATGTATATAATTATGTATAGTTGATTTTATGCCATATTGATTGTGTTTTTTTTCAAAAGTTCAGTGAACTTTCTTATGTTGGGGAGATATTGTCACAATCAATATTAATTATAATTGAATTTACATTACTATTATGGTTTTTATTTTATTTTACCCTTTACTGGACCTCTATATTTTTGTTACCTTATTGAACCTCAATTAAGTTTTGCAGGCATTGGTCTGTTACGACCTATTGTATAGAGGGCATTTAAATCGCTGCATAGCTGACCAAGTAGCCGGGGTCCACATTTTCATCGATTTTTTACATGCCATGCTTGAGGTACCGCAAGATGTGTAGATAAGTAGTTATCAACGGTAACCATTTCTCCATAAGGGGTAAGTTTTTTATTTGATATATAAGTTTTGAGTACTACATTTAAGACGTAAATCTATGTATGGATTTGAGTTAAGTAATGTTTTTGTCACTGTTTTCGTATACAGGTTTTGCTGGGTAGAGTTACTCATGCGTGTATAGTTCTATTTTTGTGCAACGTACTAAGTTATGTACGCACGTAGGCTATTTTGTTCGCCGCTTATAAAGTCGGTATTGTGGGTGTAATAGTTAAAAGTTAAAACCACTTTTGTTGAGATGTTGTGTATTCTTAACGTTTTTCTTATTATAAAGTGTTCGGTTAGAATTACCGGTACTGTTTTGTATGGTGTGCCATAAGTGCAACTGTAGTCAATGTTGACGTGTTATTTTTAGTATACGTAACTTGCGATTTAAAATATTATTTAATTTAAAGGTTCCAGAGATATTCCAGAGATATTCCAGCCATATTCTATCTATAAGGGCCATTTTGTGTGGACACGTGGTACCAGCGTTACCTCGACCGGAAACCCACTGGGAGCCAGTTGGCGGGAGTCCGTCGTGAAACGGGGAGAGTCAGGACGCGGTCGCGTGGTACACAGGAATTGATATGGATATATAAAGACTTTAAGTGATATTTATTGTAGATAATTCTTTGTAAAAAATATGTTGTAAATATTGCTTTTATTGGTTTTATTTATAGATAAAAAAAATTGTAAATAGAAAAAAAAACATTCTTGTTTTTACTGACTGAACAGAGCACGACGGCTGTCGTGACAATAAGGTAGTTCAAATTCATTTTGGCTCTGTGGAATATTAAAAGTTTTCAAAACTGACAGGTGATTTTGAAGAATTTCTTCTTAGGAAGAGAAGTATGAGTATAAGTAGGATTATCACTTGTAGAATTAAATCCAAGTTCTTCTAGAATGCAATTTATATAATGAGCCTTACAAACGAAGACAATGTTGTTACTTGCTTTGTCGGCAGGAACCAGTACGTACTGATCGTGTAATCTATCCAATTCTTTTTTCACTTCTGATTTATTGAACACAGAAGGATAGATGGTTTTCATTTTGCCCCTCAATCTTTAAATACGTGACTTTAACATGGATCTGATACCTTTAATCCATTCTTACAAGGTGTCAATGTCTTCTTTTCCATATCTGGCCCATCGTCTGGCGTAATTTTCAACAGATCCATAATATTTATGAAATTCAGACGCCAGTTGAAGGATCGGGGTTCCCTATATTTAGGACCTTTTAAAATAAGTGATCTAAGGTCCTCATTACGAATTATTTTTACGTCACCTGTAATAACGTGTCCAGAAGGACTATAGTTATAGGGCGAAGAACATGAACACGAAGGGGGATTATTTTTCAGATAGTCGATATCCAGGCCATGTAAAGTGTTTTTGTAATTGAAAAGTTTGGAAGCAATGGTCGATGTATATTTGTAGGAAATGCAAGGTGTAGTCTTTAACTTGAAATATGGTGGAATACACGACTGGACCCTTAAAGAAAAAATGTGAAATTCACAAACAAGTTACTGGTAATACAAAAATGTTAATCTCGGTGAAACCCCATGAAAATCACTGGAAAGAAAAAAGAGTGAGCAACACGATAATGCACTTTGATGTATAAAAGTGAACTATAGTTATCCTTCAGTACCCGTCACCATAAGAGGAACCTCGCATTTCTCTTCAAATTATATTTTGATTTGTTTCTTATTATACAGTAGCTGCAGATCTGTAGCTTTCCAAAAAAAAATTCACAGACCGGAGAGCTACAGTGCCACCCATTAAAAAACTTTATTTATTGGGCAAAAAGAAGTGCGCTGTTTCTAGATTTATTTCTCCGTGTTCTTAAACTGTCATCTCAAAATATTACTAACCGTGTGTCCATATTTTTTCACTGTTTCCACAACAAATGTGCCTTATAATTGTTTTTAATAGCCATCCTGGTCCTGAAATTGAAATCATCAAACATATATCGTCTATTTATAATGTAATTTTGGTTTGCAAGATAATTCAATCCAACGCACTTCGTGCAAATGTCAACTACGAGAGTACTTGATAGAGGAGTAAGTAATTTTTTAAAATGTATCTTTTTTGCAATTGAGGTCAGAATTTGGAAGAACTAATCAAGAATTAAGCACAACCTTTTGTGCGCAATAAATATACAGTTTTTTCTTTCAATGGATGGCATTGTAGCTCTCCGATCTGTCAAAATATTTTTTTGAAGAGATACAGATTTGCAGCTAGTTACACAGTAATAAGGATGAACATTATATTTAATGATATTAACAAAAAAGTGCAGACGCTGGGATTACATAAAACACTAAATAGAATATGTATCTTGCCAGTATCATTTTGTCCAATGTATCCTTACTCTGTTACCAGGGTTCTCTACAATATGCCAACGTATTAAAGAATCCCACTAAGTTAAACTTTTCATAAACTTTGTATGAAAAAGAAAATAATTTACGTGTCATATATTTTTTGAAATTGCAGCATGAAGGCTCTGGGGCTGTAAAACTTAGATGAGCTCACTCTTAATCTCAATCTCACTTTTCAACAAATACATGTACTAGTAATTCTTTATAAGTAAAAGTGAAATTAGATAAAAAGTGCCCCGGAGCAAGGAAACAGCATTTATCATTGATGCAGCTAGAATTTAATACAATCAAAAACCCTCTCTTTAGTTTCTTTTTTTTTTTTGCCAAGAGCAGGCCCAGTTTGACATTTTAAAGAAAGGTATAAATTCTGCATTTTAAAATTTAACTAGTAAATATTTTTTTATTTATACCTATTAAAGTCGGTGGATTAGGAGATTCGGATATTGATTAAATTAATTTATACATGAAAATAAATTCCACATTCTATCTTGGAAATAGCGATAAAAAGTATGGATGCGTCAAACGTCAAAACACGTGGTGAAAAAAATCTGCGTCGAAGTTTATCGTCAGTCTGCAACGTCACGTCTTTATGACGTTATTTCTCTGTTTTTGCAAAAATACATAAGGCCCTTTTGTCATGGGCGCAATCATATATTTCACATATTATACATGAACATGTATCTGTTTTCCGAGTGGATGAAATGAAAATCCACATTCTAATCAGTCATCATTACTCTTTCCACTATACTGAGTCAAAATTACATCCAAGCATATGTTCACAGTGTACACAAAAAATAGTATACTACAGAATATTAACAGTCAGAATATTGCAGCCTGTGGCTGATACCAAAAAAAAAAAATAAACAAATACAGACTAATGTTAGGTTGAGTGTTGACTGAAATATCCCATACAAGTTGTTAGACCTTTTTTTAATACATTGTTTTGTCTATATTTAAATACTACAAACAGTAATCATTCACAGCTTCAAATATTAAACAAATCTGTTGATTACAAAAGATGACTTGGATAAGGGTTCACTGAAAACATTTCGTAACCCATTATGTTGATCCCTCTTGTGGATTAGCACCAATTTAGACAAACTAAGAGAATGTACAATCAACATCTTAGAAATCATTGAAGTATGATACAATCTTTGACTTAACAAGGGACTCTAAATTTAAACTTCTTAATGGTATAATAATTCAATGTGAACATATCATTATCTGTACACAAAGCCAACAACTTCATTTCAAAAAGTTCCTTAAATGCCTTTATATCAGCAATAGCATGAGCTTGAACCTTCATAATCTTTTCCAATGAAAGTTTTTACAAGAGTGACTTGTTTAAAATCTTTTACATTATCTTTGCTGAAAGATTTCCTAGACACTTGTAAGGTATTTATAAAACCAGTGACAGTGCTAGCAAAACTGTCAAGTAAGAAGAAGGTACAGTTTGAGCTTTAATGTGCCCTAAAAATTGAATGTTATTAAAAAGTTATGATATCGGTTAAACAATAGTTGAGTAGATGACTATGATAAATCATCAATGAATATGGCATGAATGAGGACCTTCCTGGTAGATTGACGTCATTAATTTGGTGGATTTCTAAGTTTAATGCAGAAAACCCTCAAAATGACTCATTTCTGTGTTTTTATTCCTTTAGAAAATAGTGTCTGCCATCGTTGCCCACTTTAATTTTTGGATCTATTATGTAAACTGTTATGAAAAATCACATATTTCAAAATCTTTCCGGGCGACAGTGGCAGAGTGTTTTCTTGAAGAAAATTCCACTAAAAATTGATGTCTTCTGCAACTTTTTAAGAAAATACGTGCAAAAGGCACAAGTTAATGACGTCACAAATAGCATTAAGGAGGTCATATGAGAAAAACGATTTGTATATTCTTGCTGCAGGGAATTTCTATGATTAAGAAAGAATGAATTTTGTTTCCTAATATCGCTTTCATATTTTAGAAAAATATCGGGCTTACTTTGTATTGAAACTGTACCTTCTTCTTACATTTGACTAGCTGATTCATTAACAATGGTAGGTCAAAATTTTGTTTATGCAAAACCAAAATAGGTTTACTAACAACAGTCTTCAAAAATTCAACAAACTGCCGAAGTCCTTCAAAGACCTCTACATGTTCTTCCATCTTGCCATTATGCTTCAGTACACCATCAACAAAAGTAAGTCCAAGTGCTGCAGTTGCATCAATACTAATTGGGGACTGTGGTGTTCATTAAGTACATGTTGAACTCTCTCTCTTTCACTCCACATACAGTCTGCAATCTGAACAATGTCGGATGTCCTGGTTGATATTGATCTTTTTAACCTAATACAACATGTCCCGTAGAAACTTCTGCCAAGAAAAAACAAGTTCACAAACCTAATCCAGTGGTCTCTATGTCAAATACCACGTACGATTTGTTGGTACTTTGTAATTTATCTAATTTATTCAAAGAAATGTCTTCCAAATCAACTTCATCAATCAAACCAATTTTGCTGCTGTATGT